>NW_017306687.1:87806-92563 GCF_000935625.1 Nanorana parkeri | reverse complement strand
CCCCCCAATTGATACAAGACCCTTTAGGTCTGGTAGGAATGTTAGGAGAGATCCCCTCCAAAGATAAAAATAATAAAAAGTGGGTGGGGTCCCCCCAAAAGCCATACCAGGCCCTTTAGGTCTGGTAGGAGTTTTAAGGGAGAACCCCACCCCCCAAAAATAGGGGGGGAAAAGTGGGGTCCCCCCTAAAATTCCTACCAGACCCTTGATCCGAGCAAAGGCCTGGCAGGGCAAGAAAGGAAGGGGAATGATTGAGCGCCCCCCCCTCCCTGCGCCTTACAAGGCCACGTGGCATTGGGAGGGTGTCCCTATGCCGATGGGGACAAGGGCCTATTTCCCACAACCCTGACCCGATCATTGTGGGGGTCTTCGGGCAGGGGGGCTTATTTGCATTGGGGTACCCCTTTAATGAAGTGGGCACCCAGATGTCAGCCCCACTTCCCTTTTTTTCCTCTAATGTCACTTTGCTACAACGTAAATTCGTACAGACTACCGCTAACGATTTTAGATATATCCAAATAACAGAAATTCGTCCGAATAACGAATCTTTCCGAAACGAATCGCCCATGTCCCCCACCGCACCCCTTGGTTCCTTGCTCCGAACCCTACCTCACTGTTGAGTCAATGCCAAAGAGACTACACTGCTCTGCAGTACAGCAGAGGTAGGAGACACGGACTGGCCAACAGATGAGTACACAGGCCCTTTTCCTGCAGGGCACCTTCATTTAGGAGCTTTTGGTTGACAGGGTTGCTTTAATAGCCAACATACAGAGTGACCGGCCACCAAATGGCCTTATCATACTGGACATGGAAACAGTTATAGTGAATTGTGATATTGCCAAAGTCAAGCCAACTGTTCCGGGTCATATAAAGATGATAATTACTGGAACATGTGCTCTGTATCTTCAATATTTGGGTCAGGGTCATACTGTATAGAAATTCATAAAATCACACACAATGCACAAAACTCCGATTATTGCACTACAAACAAATTATGTCCATTCTATCGTCTTCAGTTTCTTCTTCCTTCATAGACTTGTAATTTTTTGGTGAGCTCATCTAGTGGGTTGTAGTTAAGGAAAAGTAAAAATATACTATGGAATAAAAACTAAGACCGCACAGGGACTCATATACACACACACACACGCATGCACATACAAAGGTTGAACTTGATGGACCTGTGTCTTTATTCAACCTCAAATGCTATGTAATAATGAATCTGCAGTGAAAATGTTCAAATGAAGAAGGCTAACTCTGTAAGAAAAACAAACGACAAACGCACTCAACAATTTGTTACCAGTTATACAGTAAGGTGCACACGAAATGGGTTTTGAACAGTAAAACAGTAAAATGGCATCATGGCACACTCACAAACTAGCATGTAAAACAACTTGTCTCACCACTAAGGACAATGACAGAGGTTTGGATACACGTCTTCAGCCGAGGATGTGTAAGCCGCACTGTCATTATCCTTAGTGGTGAGACAAGTTGTTTTACATGCTGGTTTTGTGAGTGTGCCATGATGCCTTTCTGCTGTTTTAACTCTGTAAGATGGAAGCTGTCATTTTCTGACATCCAGAGTGCACGGTGATGCTTTTTTTCCCGTTTCGCATAGAGTAGGAAAGGGTTAGGACCCTGGTCATGTTTTTATTGCTGTCTGTGTCTGGGCAGATTAACCCTCTCTATCTGTCTTGGGGACCATTGTCACTGAGACATTAAGTGATGGGAACAGTGGCATCACAAGGGAGGTGCGGCCCACACCCAGGTGACACCATTGGAGGGGTGACACCAAAATGACAGTCATTTTGGTGTCACCCCCTCTAAAAAGTCGGGCATTCGGTCATAGGCAGAGCCAGCTGTCACTCAGACCGCTGGGTGGATCCCGACAGTAATGTCGGGACCGTCCCGGCTGCGGCGGTCTCAGTATACCGCGAGCTGTAGCTTGCGATATACTGAGCTTGGAGGCACGGGAAGACCATAGTATATGTCCTCCCGTGACCCTTAGGAGAACTATGAGGAAAAACACTGACCCCATAGTTCTCCTTTAAGATTTAACTCCTGAGCTTAGTGTTAGTAAGCAGTGTAGAGGGAATAATTACCCTTAGGTAGCTCTCCCGGGAGTAGTGACCAAAGGTTGTGTCTTTACTAGGTGTGCAAGGGGGAAATCACCAAAAGAAGAACATATGCAGCCCAGATATATATTTATTCAGAAAGCCAACACATTTTGGGGGGTTCAAAGGGCGCCTTCATCAAGGATGATTGCTCCAGATGCAGGTTAAGTGGCCCCGGCAGTTATTTTGTTGGACTAAGCGAATTAACTATCTTGGATTTTTGGTACCACTTTCTATTCCTTCTTTTGTTGAAGATAAAAAATAAACCTCTATGCGTATAAAGATACAGAAAATTCAATAACACTTTACATGGTCATGGTAATAAAGCAGTGTTTTTGCCATGAAAATTGCTGGTATAGAGGTGCTAGGGGTTTATTTGGCTGTGGGTGACTGTTGTGGTTCACAGGTCTCACCATTCAGTGGTAAGACCCACAACAAGCTTGGGCCCTCTGCAGATAGCTGACATTGGAAAGACGCTGCTCAGTTCTATAGGCTGTTTCCTATACGATTTATGTGTCCAATCTAAGATCTTAAGGTGTCTTTAGAATTTGGGTGCCTTCACTCAGTACTGTTGTGGCTTGCAGGCAGGGCCGGATTTACTCTCTCTGCCGCCCCAAGGCCAGGTAACTCAATGCGCCCCCCTACCCGCCAAACAGCTCCCAATGGAGAATGGCAGACCTGCAGGCTGCATACAAGTGATTTCGGCGAGATCACTTGTACAAAACCAAACCAAAGCAGGGCTAAATGTAGAAAACAACTACCCGCCCGGCACCCGGAACTGCATGTCCTGTGCGTCGGGAGATAGGAATTCCACACCCCTGCTGCCCCTCTACACCTTGCTGCCCCGAGGTCGGGCTTTGGTTGGCCTTGTGGAAAATCTGGCCCTGCTTGCAGGTCCCACTAATCAGTATTAAGACCCACAACAAGCCTTGGCCTTCTGCTGACAGATGAAGTTGGAAAAACCCTGCTCAGTCAGATAGACAATTTCAAGTTGTCTGATCTACGATCTTCAGGTATCTTTAGAATCCGCATGCCTATGCTCAATACTGTTGCGTGTTCACGTACATTGGGACAAAACCTACAGAGCTGCAGAAATGTGCCCAGAAACAAAAATGCATCAGGTAAAGGATATGTTTTGTAGACAGCGAATCAATGTAAGTGTTCACTTTGCTCTGGAAGGCAATCAGACTTTCACATTTGCATGGGTCCTCCTTCTTTACAACCCTCCGTGCCTCCTCTATAAGAAAACACAAGAAAAACAAAAGAGAAAGGAAGGGTTAAACGCTAGATAGACGCGGCATAGATTACGTATAGAGAATCTTACTTGTCAAAAGCTGTGTAATAAATGTAAGGAGAAGTCCCACCATTTTAAGGCATCAATCCCCTCTGGGTTTTTCCTGTTGTATTTTTCCCAGTGGGAGGGAACACGGGTCATATAAGAAAAGGACCAGACACACCCTTCCTCCCATTACCTTCAGTACGGACTTGTGACATTGTGTCATCTCTAAAAATGCTCAACACATTGGGGAGAATTTATCAAAACTGTAGCAAACAGAATCTGGAGCAGTTGCTCACGGCAACCAATCGGCATCTCTCTTCAGTTTGCTCGGGTAAGATCTGAAAATGAGACAGAGATGCTGATTGGTTGCAGTGCAAATCTGCTCCAGATTTTCTCATCCAGTTTTGATAAATTCCCCCAATTGAGTTTATTGATGCAGACCTTGGCTCTGCTGAAGACGAGTAACTGGATTGGCTCAGGATGAAATCGATAATATGAAATCATCTGCACTTCATACATCCTACAGACCTTGGATGAAAGGTTGGTGCTTGAAGTGACAACACGGATGCCGCCGTGTCCCCAAAACGTTGGCTGTATGACGCATGTGACAATTTAATAAAAAGTGCTTTACTTCTTGCACACATCATCCAGCGCTGGTGACTTCTATTATGGACTATTATGGATTGGCTCGGGGACACTTCTTGATGTGTCCCCTGCTCGGAAGGGTTATCTGACATGTAAGCATGTTGTTAAAGGAGAACTATGGGGTTAGGGCTTTTCCCCATAGTTCTCCTAAGGGTAACAGGAGGACACAAACTAGCGTCCTCCCGTCACCCACAGCTCAGTATACTGCGAGCGACAGCTCGCGGTATACTGAGACGCCGGAACGGATCCCGACAATTATGTCTGGATCCACCCAGCTGCGTGAGTGACAGCTGGCTCTGCCTATCTAGAGGCAGAGCCAGCTGTACCCGCCCCCTCCCCCGTCCGTTCCGCCAGTCAGCGCTGGAGGATCGGACAGGGGAGGGGGGAATCCAGTCCCTCTCCTGTCACGGCTCTCTGCAGTGACAGGATCGAGAAGTGAGCAAGCGCCGGTATGTGTTCGCTCACCTCCCAATCTACTGAGCCGACCTGTGACAGCCTCATTGTCCCAGGTCAGCTAGAACTATGAGGCTGAGTGAAAATCGCCCACCTCATAGTTCTCCTTTAATGATATGATAAGTGCTGTTGTGGGGGTGGTAGAAGAGGGTCCTAGAAAAAAAAAGATCCCCAACATGGGGAGGGATAATAGAATGTCCACTGGATGGAATGCCTAGTAAGGGTTGCGTAAGGTCCAAAGATTCCCATGGGGCCTAGTTTACCCCTAT
>NW_017306687.1:85217-87710 GCF_000935625.1 Nanorana parkeri | reverse complement strand
CTGGCAAAGCGTTAGAAGCCAAGCCAAATGTTGTCATCAGCCTACAATAGAAACAGCAGCTGGAATCTGATTGGTTGCTATGGGCAGAAAAAGGTCTTTCCTTCCAAATGATTTTATTATACATGCCACCCAGGATGCTTCAGACTCACGTGAGCAGGTCTTCTTGTCCGGGTTGAGAGAGTATCCATCGCGACACTTGCACTGATAGGAGGTAGCAGTGGCCACACAGATCTGCTCACAGTCGTGTCTTCCCAGGGCACACACATCAATGCCTTGTAAAAAGATGCACAGTCAACATTGGTGTATATCATTGCACGCATTGCTTAAAGGGAATGTAAAGTTTCTAGTTATAGTAACGTAGTAACATAGTAGGTAAGGTTGAATAAAGACAAGGGTCCATCCAGTTCAACCTATACAGTGTGTATGCGTGTGTGATTGTGTGTCTGTATTTATTTGACTCTAAGACCCCGTTCACATTGAGCGATTTATCGCGCGGTAATTCCCGCGATATCGCAGCAAATTACCGCGCGATATCGCGCTCCAATGCAATCCAATGGGGCAAAGGGTCCTGCTGTCGCGGGTCGTGTGTCGCTACAGCAGGACCCTTTTTGGAGCGGATTTAGCCGCGATTCAAGCTTGCTCAATGCAAGCTTGAACGCAATATCGCGCAGCAAATCTCGCGATGTCGCGCAATATGCAAATCGCGCGACAAACGCACGATTTGCATATCGCGCAGTGGGAACAGGGCCTAACACTGCTCAACGCTCTTGGCGTAGACTATCGCCTGTGGAAGGGAATTCCTAAATTTCACAACTCTCACAGTAAAAAAAAAAACCTACAAATTCTGAGATTGAACCCCCTTTCCTCCAACCTCCTGTTGTGTCCCCGTGTTCTCAATATAGTTTTCTTATTGAACAGTTTGTTCCTGATATTGTGATCCATATTGATAATTTTGAAGACTGCAATAAAGTCTCCTCATAAGCGCCTCTTTTCTAAGGTGAATAAGTTTAACTGCTGAAGACGGTCTTCATAACTCATGCCTCTTATCCCTTTAATTAATTAAAGGAGTTCTAGCCGACCGGTGACAATGAGACTGTCAGGGTCGGCTCAGTAGATCGGGAGGTGAGCAAACACATACCGGGTTCGCTCACCTCTCGATCCTGTCACGGCTCTCTGCCGTGACAGGGAAGGGGCTGGATTCGCGCCGATCCTCCAGCGCTGACGGGCGGAACGGAGGGGGGAGGAGCGGTTACAGCTGGCTCTGCCTCTAGATAGGCAGAGCCAGCTGTCACTCGCGCAGCTGGGCGGATCCAGACATAATTGTCGGGATCCGTTTCAGCTGCGGCGTCTCAGTATACCGCGAGCTGTAGCTGGCGGTATACTGAGCTTAGGGTGACGGGAGGACGCTAGTTTGTGTCCTCCCGTTACCCTAAGGAGAACTATGGGGAAAAGCCTTAACCCCATAGTTCTCCTTTAATTTTGTAGCCCTTCGCTGAAATCTCTCCAGCTCGATGTAGTCTTTCCTGAGAGTTGGTGACCAAAACTGCACCGCATACTCAAGATGAGGCCGAACCAGTGATTTATACAGTGGTAGTATTACTTTTTTTATCCCTTGCCGCGATCCCTCTTTTAATGCACGCTTGTATCCAGTTTGCTCTGCTGGCTGCTGCTTGGCATTGCTTTTGATTGCCAAATCTGTGATCTACGAGCACCCCCAGGTCTTTTTCCATGGTCAACTTCCCTAATGTAGCACCCCCCGACTAGTAGTTTGCGCACACATTCTTTGCTCCCATGTGCAAAACCCTACATTTTTCAACATTAAATCACATTTGCCATCTTGTAGCCCAGGCCTCAATTGTTAAGGTTCTGTTGAAGTGCAGTGTCTGCTGTTCGGAAACTACTGCTCTACACAGTTTTGCATCATCTGCAAAAACCGAAATCAAAATTTGTAGTCCAATCTCTATGTCCTGGATGAACAAGATGAACGTGATCGGTCCCAGGATTGAACCCTGAGGCACCTCACTCACAACTTTTGCCCAATTAGAAAATGACCAGTGGCGTAACAATCACCATAGCGACCAAGGCGGTCGCTATGGGGCCCGGGGCACAGTGGGGCCCGGCCAGATGCCGTGCGGGCCGCCTGGGTCGCTATGGGATCTTCTGCTGCTGGCTTTCACTGGCATCTGAATCAATGGGGCAAAGGGTCCTGCTGTCGCGGGTCGTGTGTCGCTACAGCAGGACCCTTTTTGGAGCGGATTTAGCCGCGATTCAAGCTTGCTCAATGCAAGCTTGAACGCAATATCGCGCAGCAAATCTCGCGATGTCGCGCAATATGCAAATCGCGCGACAAACGCACGATTTGCATATCGCGCAGTGGGAACAGGGCCTAACACTGCTCAACGCTCTTGGCGTAGACTATCGCCTGTGGAAGGGAATTCCTAAATTTCACAACTCTCACAGTAAAAAAAAAACCCTACAAATTCTGTGTTTGAA
>NW_017306687.1:81664-84930 GCF_000935625.1 Nanorana parkeri | reverse complement strand
GTTCGCTCACCTCTCGATCCTGTCACGGCTCTCTGCCGTGACAGGGAAGGGGCTGGATTCCCCCCTCCCCGCTCCGATCCTCCAGCGCTGACTGGCGGAACGGACGGGGGAGGAGCGGTTACAGCTGGCTCTGCCTCTAGATAGGCAGAGCCAGCTGTCACTCGCGCAGCTGGGCGGATCCAGACATAATTGTCGGGATCCGTTTCAGCTGCGGCGTCTCAGTATACCGCGAGCTGTAGCTGGCGGTATACTGAGCTTAGGGTGACGGGAGGACGCTAGTTTGTGTCCTCCCGTTACCCTAAGGAGAACTATGGGGAAAAGCCTTAACCCCATAGTTCTCCTTTAATTTTGTAGCCCTTCGCTGAAATCTCTCCAGCTCGATGTAGTCTTTCCTGAGAGTTGGTGACCAAAACTGCACCGCATACTCAAGATGAGGCCGAACCAGTGATTTATACAGTGGTAGTATTACTTTTTTTATCCCTTGCCGCGATCCCTCTTTTAATGCACGCTTGTATCCAGTTTGCTCTGCTGGCTGCTGCTTGGCATTGCTTTTGATTGCCAAATCTGTGATCTACGAGCACCCCCAGGTCTTTTTCCATGGTCAACTTCCCTAATGTAGCACCCCCCGACTAGTAGTTTGCGCACACATTCTTTGCTCCCATGTGCAAAACCCTACATTTTTCAACATTAAATCACATTTGCCATCTTGTAGCCCAGGCCTCAATTGTTAAGGTTCTGTTGAAGTGCAGTGTCTGCTGTTCGGAAACTACTGCTCTACACAGTTTTGCATCATCTGCAAAAACCGAAATCAAAATTTGTAGTCCAATCTCTATGTCCTGGATGAACAAGATGAACGTGATCGGTCCCAGGATTGAACCCTGAGGCACCTCACTCACAACTTTTGCCCAATTAGAAAATGACCAGTGGCGTAACAATCACCATAGCGACCAAGGCGGTCGCTATGGGGCCCGGGGCACAGTGGGGCCCGGCCAGATGCCGTGCGGGCCGCCTGGGTCGCTATGGGATCTTCTGCTGCTGGCTTTCACTGGCATCTGAAGACGAACACGGCGCTGTTCAGATCATCTGTGCAGCGGCGCGTTCGTCTCCACAGTCAATGAGAGCCAGCAGCAGCGGGGGAGCAGGCTGGACCCGGTGTTCTATCAACGTCGCGAGCCTCTGACGTCACCGGCAGTGGAGGAGGAGGCGGGCCCGTGCTCGGCAGCAGGGGAGGAGGCGGCCTCGCTGACGAAGAAGGAGGCGGGGCCCGGTGACGGAGGAGGTAAGGAGTCTATGGTGGGCTCTGCAGGGTCACCCTCAGGTGGGATCTCGAGTGGGCTCTGCAAGGGGTATAACTAGAAATCACGGGGCCCCATACAAAATGTTGCTATGGGGCCCTGTGATTTCTAGTTACGCCCCTGAAAATGACCCATTTATTACTACATGTTATAGTTCTATAAACTGTCTGATTTTTGCACTGGAGTAAAAACTGCCACATGGAGTATGAGCTTTCCAGCTATGAAGCCATCAGATTACAGTAAAATGGGAATACAACTGGTTCTGATCCAAGAATTATTTAAGGAGCTCTGCGGCTACAGATGATGTAGTTTGGGAATGGGAATTGGCTGATGTGATGATAACAAGGCTTCACTAAAGAATACTAAAAGGGTACGTAAACTGTAACAATGAACTTCCTTTATTTGGCCCCCGTTAAATATGCAATTGAGAGTATTCTGTTATATCTGTATTATTTCTGTGGCCCTCTCCTAGGGTGGCAACACTGTTCCACCAAAGAGACAGTTGAGTAAGTAAGAGTAGTCACCTAGGACAGGAAGTTTGTTACTGGCAGAATCATCAGGTGAAAAACAAAGGCAAAAAGCCTGAAAACTAATGCAGCCACCACATCTAAAGGCCAGTAAGCTGCAATATTTACATTATTATTTTTGGGTTTGAGAGATAGACCATGAGTCATAGTCTCTTCATGGTAAGGGGAAAATCTCTTAGACAGTTGTCACCGGAACATACATCACTTCTGGAAGATTTCTCTTTTATCTCCTGTTCTGGTGGAAACTTGAAACTTTTAGATTTCCCAGCACTTCCTGTCCTGATAACAATGGTCACCAACACAAAGAGAGAGGAGAAAAAGCATGCTTGGCTTTAGAAACATCATAAGGGCTTACGTCATGTTCGCATTAGACGGGCTTTGCAATCCCATACAATTCTATGGCACTGCAAAATATTTTTGAAGGAGGTCAACTGCAGGCAAAATACACCTGTCAGTACATTCTGAATGATCTCAGAAGCAGCACAATCTGATGTCAAACTGATGCCATCAACACAATCCCAAGCCCACTGACAAGAGCCCAAGCTCAGTGACACAAGCCCATGGGCCCAAGCTCTTTGACACCAGACCAAGCCCGTTGTCAAGAGCCCAAGCCCTTTGACATAAGCCAAGCCCACTGACACAAGCCCAAGCCCTTTGACACAAGCCCACTGATACAAACCCAAGTCCATGGACCCAAGCCCAAACCTATTGACACATACCCTTAATAAAATGTAGTGAGATTTAGGTCAGATTCTAGTTTGTGCAAATTGATTTGTTTGTTCATTCCTATCGCCCTTTAAAATGAATTTCTTACGTGAACAGGTCTTCTTGTCAGGATTGAGAATGTAGCCATTGCGGCACTTGCATTGGTATGATGTAGCCGTTGCTACACATATGTGTTCACAGTCGTGTCTTCCAGGAGCACAAAAGTCTACACCTAAAAAATAGAAAGTGATAGATTGACAATCTTATGGTGATAGGAACACAATGTTTATATAATACGACAAAATACATTGATTTAAAACACATTGATACATAACAACTGTAGATTGCTTGAGATACATATATATCTTCAAAATACAATTATTACAACCAATGTGTTATAAGTTTACACTGTTCAGTTATTTTGCACTTTCAGCACCAGCCCCAAAATGGGTTCTTCATAGGCAAATATTGACAATGAGCTCCAGAGAGATGAAGTGGGAATTTCAACTCACAGCAACATCACCTTTGGTCCCCCTGTGCCAGGCAGGGCACCTGGCACAGGGGGACCAAAGGTATAATTTAATCAATGCATGTTCATATTTTTTTCAAAAGCTTTGTCTCTTTATATAGATTATAATTATATATGTACATGTGGGTAGCAGGGGCGTATCTGCCGCGAGGCAAACAAGGCGTTTACTTTGCCGCGAGGCAAACAAGGCGAGCCGGTACTTTGTGGCCG
>NW_017306687.1:81062-81625 GCF_000935625.1 Nanorana parkeri | reverse complement strand
TTAAAGAATTCAGCTTTTATATACACTGATCCTTATTTGTAGAGCATTTAGAGCTCATGCTGACAACCCTACACTATTATGTATATGGGTATCACCCATCTTATTTCTTATACGAGTTTCCTATCAGTGAATATGGGGAGAAATGTTAGTCTGTGGAGCAACAATGCAAAAAGTGCCTACTGCATATGCCCTTTCAAGGCAAAGGTGTCATGGGGGTTTACGGTGTGTAAGAGTACTCATCATTTCATAATTTACCCCAACTTGCAGTGTGTGGTTAGCTGCCACTTTTAGTATTCAGTGTGTGGGTGGGGGGGGGGGGGGGGGCGCCCGAGTTTTGTCTTGCCTAGGGCAGCCCCAAACCTAACACCAGGGTAGCCATATTGGTTGATTACATACTTAGGCTCTACTTCCTACTTTATAGTACTATGCAGCTTCATGCAATACAAGACAATGAGTCTTCTGACCCAGTGAAAATGACGGACCCTTGGGGAGGGGAAGGAAGGCAGAGTAAACATTTGCTTTATCCATTGGATAATCTATATCTCTATATTTAAATGAATGGT
>NW_017306687.1:78625-81002 GCF_000935625.1 Nanorana parkeri | reverse complement strand
GGCTATCGATCATCTAATGTCATTGAGTACAACAATTTCATTCTATTATAACCCCCTCTCTCCATTTTATATGCCAGGAAAAGCATACATGCACAAAAAGTGGTAAGCACAAAAACAAATGGTCAAGTATGGCATAGGGGGAATTAGAATATGGGTCGTAATATCACCCTGACAATCATATAATAAATCTTATCATTTATAAAAGAGACGGCAGAACCTCATTTTTAGTGCTGTCTTTTAGGTCTCTTTGATAGACATGTAAGCTGCGTAAAAATTTGGTTCGGTTCAGATATTTCGGAATTCAGATCCGAAATTCAATTAGGTTCAGGTTTTGGATTCAGATTAAAACCACATTTTTGTTTCAGATAGGTTTACGAATATTGGTTGTGAATACCACAGAAAACCTTATACAGATATTAATACTAAAGCTGAAACTCCCAGACCCCAATGGCATTCGGAATCCGAATTTCCAAATTCTATTGTTGATCACCATAGTGCCATTCGGGTCTGGGAGCCATAACTCCTGGGAGCCTAAAGCTGAGGCTCCCAGACCCGAATGGCATTCAGGAGCTCCCCAATGCAATTCGGAAATTTGGATCCCGAATTCCATTCGGATCTAGGAGCCTCAGCTTTAGTATTATATGTACATACTGTATATGGCTCCCATGTTGCCGTAACGGAAATTTGTGTTCAGACCCATTCGGATGCATTAAACCGAAAAACACATCTGATTAGGTAGAAAAGTCACATGTCCCATTCAGTTTAGTTTTTGAACGAAATTCAGACGGGATCCGAAATTCGGAAACGGAAATTCGGACGCATTTGGTGTCTACTTATTGAATCTATCATACAGGCATTTTATCAAAGAGGCCATAAGGGATACTTTAGGGAACATAGACATCCCCGCTTGACCATCAGTGTTGTAACATCTATGACACTCTCTGGTTCCATTAATGCTAGAGAATTCGAGATGAAATAGTCAGCAACATTTTTTTGGAAACAACCATGGATTACAGTAAGGCGCACATTACAGTATTGGTTTATGTTAAAAAATCTGAGGGTTTAATGTCACTTTAAGTACACATGATTATCTATTCATACTCAAGTGTCTAGCAATGAATATTGCCATTACATAGAAAAACATATCAGGGAAGGTAGGAGAGTTGAATTCACAATACTTGTGTCCACTCCAAGCTCACTCCCGCGATGGACTACAATCTCATGTTTAGTTTACTCATTTGTATTGAGATTGTAGTTTATCCCGGGAGCGACCTTGGAATGGTGACTACTTTACACCACACACAGGGACCATGGGGAACAAAAGTAGCCCCCCCCCCCCGAAGGAAGGACAGTGTCAGCACCAATTCAGAGATGATTTGAGGATCTATAGCCGAGTGATACACAAATAAGATACATTTTTGTTAATAGTTAAAGTGACATTCTTCACCCCCTTCCAATGCTGGTGTAAGGACTTACCTTCATTGATGCCTCTTGATTCGATCATCTTCTTCTTTTTACCTGTAGTTTTCATCAGTCCCTCCAGCGCTGGTGCCGGTCTCTGATCCAGCCCTGACTGCTGTGTCTCCTGTGTCCCACGGTGTCTGTCCACGTGCCCAGTGCCGAGCTGTCTGCATTGACTTAACCTGTGTCTCTACTCCTCTCCCGGCCAAAGATTTCTACTGCACATGCGCCCGCCCCTTAATTCTTTGCGGCTGCCCGAGAATCTTCAGATCTTCAAGCGGGAGCGAGCAGAGGAGACACAGGTAAGTAATAAACTTTTTGGTAACTTTTTTTATGTTTTTATAAATATCTACTGCTTGCTTGCAGTAGATATATGCAAAAAAACCAGAAGGTTTAATTGTTCTTTAACCACTTCAGGACCAGGTGTTTACGCCCCCTTCCTGTCCAGGCCATTTTTCAGTATTCAGCGCTGCGGTACTTTGACTGACATTTATTCCGTCATGCAACGCTGTACTGAAATTAATTTTATACCATTTTTTGGGGACAGATAGAGCTTTATTTTGGTGGTATTTAAACACCACTGGGGGTTTTATTTTTTATTATAATTAGGAAAAATTACAGAAAAAAAAAGTTTTTTTTTACATTATGTTAGGAAACATTTATTATTGCCCAGTTTTTTGGTAAAATATAAAAGACGGGGTCACGTCGGGTAAATAGACACCAAACATGTCAAGCTTATAAATTGCGCGCACCCGCGAAATCGCACCATACTCAAAATTGGCTATAGGCGACACTTTAAAAGCTTTTACCGCTCATCAGTTTAGTGTTATCAGTGATTGATGGGCCTAGACTTGTTGCTCTCACTTGGACGTTCGCGGCGATATGTAACATGTGCGCCAAAATGGGTGCAAGCGTC
>NW_017306687.1:76114-78606 GCF_000935625.1 Nanorana parkeri | reverse complement strand
GGGGGGGGGCCGCGGAGGGGGGACACCGATCGGCACCCCATACACGCGATCCGCCGGCTCTAAAGCCAGCATTAAAGCCGGCTTTACGCTTGTATGGTAACTGGCATTGCTGCCTGTTTTTAAAAAAACTGCAATTTCCCGCTCGCGCGTGTCTGAGTGGACGTCTAAAGACGCACGCTCAGATCTAGAGAGCTCCAGGCAGTTAAGATACTTGAATGTATTTTTAACTTTTAGCTCCTAAATTTAGTGTCACCGTTATCCAGCTTGGAGAAGTTCTTGGTTCTCCAGTCCTGGTGACAACTGTAAAAGCTTTGATTTCTTCTCACTTTCTGTACTGTTAGCAGCAACATAAGAGCAAATGTCCACAAATGGGAATAAAGGCAACAATACAAAAAAAAAAACTAACAGAGGCCCTAACCCTTCTTCACTGCATCCTAGAAAAGAGGATTTGGCGCAGGAGTTTAAATTTAAACTTACAGAAGAAAAGAAAACCTACTGGACTTGTCTGGCAAAACCTATGGGAGGAATAGGATAACAATAGTGATACATATTAAAAGAACTATGGGGTAACCTTTTTTTCCAGATAGTTCTCTTTAGGGTTTTGGGTCACGGGGAGGATGTTGGTATATGTCCTCCTGTGACCCAAAACTCAGTATATAGCAGGCTATTGCTCACTATATGAGGAGAGCGCCACAGCCGGGATGGATCCCGACAATACTGTTGAAATCCACCCAGCTGGCTGATTGACAGTGGGCTCTGCCTATCTAGAGAAAGAGCCAGCTGTGCCCACCCCCTCCCCATACGTTCCTCCAGTTGGCGCTGGAGGATCGGAGAAGGTAGGTGGGAATCCCTGCGGGGAACTAACAGTCACCACTCCCCTTAGGGATTCCCCCCTAGCCTTTCTGATCCTCCAGTGCTGGCAGTCACGGTTCTCTGCAGGGAGATGATCAGAAAGTGAGCGAGCGACGGTATGTGTTCACTCACTTACCAATCTATAGAGCCAACCTGTCACAGTTTCAATGTCACACATTGGCTCTAGCTATGGGGATGAGTGTAATTCACACACCCCATAGTTTTCCCTTAACACACCTTTACACATGGAGGCCAACCAGGAGCAAAATATATTCTTACAGGTATCGTTAAGTGAGCTTTGCAGACATCTTGATGAAGCTCAATGTATAAAGGCAGAATATGTCTGTGAAGGCCAAGTGTATCCCATCGTACTCCTGACCGGAAAAGCCCAAAAGCAGGGTGGGTGCGGCAGTGACAACAGATGCCTCTGCAGATCATATGCAAATTTAGGTAGAAAGTCACTCGCACTCCAAAGCGATGCCAAGTCAATCCCTTTATTGACTATGGTACATTTCAAAACATCGCTTTGAGATGTTACACTACCATAGTCAACAAACAGATTGATTTAGCATCGCTTTGGAGTGCAAGTGACTTTCTACCTAAATTTGCATAAGTCTGTGAAGATTCTCAATTACTCGGGTCATGGTGTTAGTTGGTCACATTCTAACGGATGTGTTCTGTACTGTTGAAGATGTTCTGTAGCGTCTCCAAACCACGTCTTCAGTTCCAATGAGTGTCAAGAAAATACCCCAGCATTTATATCCATACAGGTAGCACATACACCTTAATTCAATCACAATAGGATGTGTAGGTGGTGATCATCCAAGAACAGAATGGGAAGTGTGAACGTTGTGGAACCACCCTGATCTAGTTACATAATCCCATCCTTAGTGTCGGCAAGTCTGCATAGGTGTTAATCCCCCAATTTATACAGCAAAGGGTGGGAATGGTTGTCAGTTCGCCAGGGTAGAGATGTTAAAACAGCATTATATACTTAAAACAAATGGTGTCAAAGGCTCCCATCCTTGTTCACGGATGATTGTTCCCATTTGATGTAGATGACCTCTTTCTCAACCCTTGTGAACCACGTGTCCTCTTTGTCCAAATTGTGCTCCTCGCCGTCCATGAAAGAATGTCGCTTTTACTTTCTTCCTATAGGAAGACTGCTAAATCTGACTCTAGAGCTATAGAATTTGCCCTCTTATGTTGGTCATTTCTTTGTTGAGAGGTTGTTTAATCTCCCCAATATACAGGTATTTGCATTCCCCATTACATTGCATTGGATGCACCATCAGCCGCCACTGCCATGTAGGTTACCGTGCTTGTGTTTGGGTGTTGGATCTTTTGGAAGTACAAGCTTCTGTCCCAGTGTATTGCTGGGCTTGAAGGACACAGGGATGCAATGTTTATTAATGATCCTTCTGAGCTTTTCTGACACACCAGCTACTTATGGGATTGACTGTATTACGCAGCATGTTCTGCTTTTCTCCTCTCCCCTTCTAATAGAACTCTGCAACATCGGGCTAAGATGTTCAGAACAAACACAGAGTCTGAAGACAAAACATCTCAGGAGTGGTTTGAAAGTTTGTGGCTACCTAGGCTGGGCTTTCATTAAACTAAACACAAGGTCAAGAGAAAAC
>NW_017306687.1:69715-75567 GCF_000935625.1 Nanorana parkeri | reverse complement strand
TCATAAAGAAGGGGGGGGGGGGGGGAGCAGAACACATGGAGTAATATAGTCATCCCATATGTAGCTGGAGTGCCCAGGCCCAGCAAAACACTGAGAGAAGATTGTACGTCCAAAAGACCAAACTTCCAAACATAAGCAAAGTAACTTGGTCTATGCAGTGTAATGTAGTGAGGAATGCAAGGACCTGAACATTGGGGAGACAAAACAACCTCTCAACAAACAGATGGCCCAACATAGGAGGGCAAATTCTACAGCTCAAGACTCAGCAGTCTTCCTGCACCTTAAAGGAGAACCTGTGAGGTGAGTGATTTCTACCCCTCCTCATAGTTAGAGCCGACCTGTGACATAGAAGCTGTCACAGGTCGGCTCTATCGATCGGGAAGTGAGCAGAAACATGCAGCCGATCCGCTCACTTCCCGATCATCTCTCTGCAGTGAGTAGTGACTGTCAGTCGCCGCTCCCCGCAGGGGTTCCCCCTCCTCTCTCCGATCCTCCAGCCCTGTTTGGAGGAATGATCAGGGGAGGGGGCGGGCACAGCTGGCTCTGCCTCTAGATAGGCAGAGCCGGCTGTCACTCACGCAGCTGGGTGGATCCTGATAGTATTGTTGGGATCCGTCCCGGCTGCGGCACTCTCTGTATATCGCGGGCAATAGCTCGCTATATACTGAGCTTTGTGTCACGGGAGGAGGTTAGTATATGTCCTCTCGTGATCCTAAAGAGAGCTATGGGGGAAAACACTTACCCCATAGTTCTCTTTTAAGGAAAAGAGGCACGCTTTCAAGGATAGTGAGGTGCACATTTTGGACCAAGGGGGCAACTGGTTCCCAAGAGGCACAAAAGAGGCCTTCTACTAGAACAATCAACGTGTACCTTTTGTATGCTACTTGCCATTGGATAACCACTTGTGTATGTCCCAATGTCTAGATTGTGTAACGCCATGTCCATGGTCTTCAATACTTTTGTAGTTGTAATTAAGACACCAAAACATCACAAAAGGTTTCAACATTCAGAAAATAACTTCAAATATAAACAGTTTTCTATGATGGACTGGCTTGGTGTATCTGTGTTATGCAACTTACCACAAAGAGATTCCTTAAACTTTGAAGTGAGCTTTTCAATGACTCCATAAGTCTCCACGTAAAACACATGCTCATCGAGTGGTTCACTTGCCATCAGCTTAAGAGACTTCATGTCTGCCCTGTCCACTCCCACCGCGTATATCTCTATTCCAGAGGCCCGAGCCCTGGCAGCTACATCCTGCACCCTATCTTGGGGTCTTCCATCTGTGACAATGATTGCTACTTTGGGAATCCTGAGGGACGCCGGGCGGGCTCCTGACTGCTCTGTAAATGCCTCCTCAAGGGCAGTCTGTATGGCAAGGCCCGTCATGGTGCCTGCGGACAATGGGTTGATCAAAGAGATGGCGTTCTTCATCGCAGCTTTATTGAAGAAGGTCTTTAGAAAGAATTCGATCTTGACTGTACTGGCATAATTCACCACGGCCACTCGAGTTGCCCTTTCGCCCGTGTCTAGGGTGTCAGTCATGTCGGAAAGGAAAATCTTGACTTTCTCAAACTCTTGAGGACGGACGCTGCGGGAACTGTCAATTATAAATACCAGATCCATGGGCCTGCTCTTACAAGCAGTCTCTGTGAAGATAATAGTGCAGAGATAGGTGTGAGAGACAACTAGGCTTGGAGGCAGTGATGAGCCTGGTGAATTATGACTGTTAATACATAGGAGTCGAGTTATAAACCATTTGCACAGTGAACAGCTCTTCCAATGAGATTCGCAGCACATTATAGCCACTGGATGGAGGTGAGGAGCAGAAGAATTTCCTAGACTCGTTGGTTCCATCTAGTGGCCGTAATGCTCTGTGAATCTCACTCGCATAGCTGTTCCCTGTGCAAATGGGGTTTGTAAATCAACCCCATACTGTTAGATGCCATTTAAAGCAGAATTCACATCTAGTGCAGTGTGTGACAATACTGTTTGTTTCACACACTTTGAATGTTGAAATATACAAAGTATGTAAAGAATTAACATCCCTATTTCTCTAGTGATGTTAAAATGTTTTCACGGTGGCCATGAAAGAACAATTGTGGGTGTTATTGTATATCTAAAGCCAAAACCTTTGTTTTTCCATTTTAGATAGATGAGGGAGCGATTAAAACCCCTGCCTGTGTCCCATTGGAGAGATTCCCCTTCACTTCCTGTCCTGCACACAACAGGAAGTGAGAGGAAATGTCTCTAAAGTGAGGTAGATCCCTTAGACCAGGGATGTCCAAACTCCGGCCCTCCAGCTGTGGTGAAACTACAAATCCCATGAAGCATCTCTCTCCGGGAGTCATGTCTGTGGCTGTGAGAATCTTGCAAAGCCTCATGGGATTCGTAGTTCCACCACAGCTGGAGGGCCGCAGTTTGGACATCCCTGCATTAGACATACTGTATGTCCCCATAGGAAGATATATCCTATATTCCTGTTCTGGCGACAGCTTGACATTTTGGGTTATCCCTCATTTTCAGTAACAGTGACAACGGTCACCAGGACATATAGAGATAGCGAATCTCCCCAGTGGGGACACACAGGGCAATCGCAACCCAACCGGGGTTCTAATCCCACACCACTCTATCCAGAAACAAAAGAAGTTTGTCTTTAAATACAGTTTAGCTTTAGCCGTACACCTATCTGTGTAATGCTCAGACCTGGTGCAGGGGCGGTGCAGAATGTTTAATTCCTATTTACCTGCTGCTAACATTTTATAAAACCAGTGTAAAGATATGTGAAAATCACAGGCGCCAAAACACAGTAACTGCTCCTGAAAATGGTCTTCCAAAGGTATATACAGGGGGGGCAGCTCCTCACAATCAGGGGAAACCGAAAATCTGATGAGGACAAAGCAAAAAGAGGCACCTCCATAGTGTAAAATGGATTTAAGGATAAAACACAGCTGAAGAGGTACTTACAAACCAGCTTGTATAAACGAGCAGAAAGTCATATAATCTCAGGAGACCATCAAGATGAATACATGAAAATAGGGTTTCTGAGGACAAACCTCTTTCATCAGAACCTGCAGGTTCTGATGAAAGAGGTTTGTCCTCAGAAACGCGTCAACAGAAGGAGGGTCAGCGTGTAGATGGCTTCGGCTTAGTACCAGCACTTCCTTTCCCTCACCCTATTTTCGTGTATTCATCTTGATGGTCTCCTGAGATTATATCGCTTTCTGCTCGTTTATACAAGCTGGTTTGTAAGTACCTCTTCAGCTGTGTTTTATCCTTAAAGGAGAACTATGGGGTCAGGGCTTTTCTCCATAGTTCTCCTTAGGGTAACGGGAGGTCACAAACTAGCGTCCTCCCGTCACCCTAAGCTCAGTATACCGCGAGCTACAGCTTGCGGTATACTGAGACGCCGCAGCTGAAGCGGATACCAACATCGATGTCGAGATCCACCCAGCTGTGTGAGTGACAGCTGGCTCTACCTATCTAGAGCTGTACCTGCCCCGTCCGTTCCTCCAATCAGCGCTGGCGGATCGGAGCGGGGAGGGGGGAGCCCAGCCCCTCCCCTGTCACCGCAGAGAGCCGTGACAGGATCGAGAAGTGAGAGAACGCCGGTATGTGTTCGCTCACCTCCCGATCTACTGAGCCGACCTGTGACAGTCTCATTGTCACAGGTCGGCTAGAACTATGAGGTGAGTGAAAAGCACTCACCTCATAGTTCTCCTTTAACAAATCAATTTTACACTATGGAGGCGCTCCTTTTGCTTTGTCCTCATCTGATTTGATAAAACCAATAGACTCGTCCACTTCCTGCAGTCACCAGGATATTAGAACAAAAAAAGAAATAATTCTCAATCCTATCCCAGGTCTTCTATTGAGAAAATGTTGAAGCTCTCCCATGCCTGCAATGAGAGGCAGGGATCCCCCCACTTCCCAAGATCCATCTAGTGCCCATAATGTGACATTGCATTGAGAAAATATTTCCTGGTAAAGAAAGAACCTTCATTTTGGCGCATGTCTGCACAGAACAAACCTCCACAGATATTCGCAGGGTGAACGGCCATTCAAATAGTTTATTAATGCACCCCTATATCGCCAGTTACTCAATGTCGATGGGATGAGGACATTTCCAAATTTTAACCCTTGACAGTAAAAGAAAAGGAACAAAATGGCCCCTTTGGATTATTATTATAAAGGAAGGGGGGAGAGATTTTAACTAGGTCTTTTTTTCACTTTACTTGCGTTAAAATGAAACTCAAGCGTAGGAAAAAATACCGCCACCCACCCCCTGTCCCTGAAATGCCCTAGGTATTCATACCCTATACATACCTTTTTCTACAGTCTTTCAGACGGCCTGGTGATGTCACAGGAGAGTACTCCACACGTGTCCCATTGCAATTCTTACCATGGAATCCCAATATAACCCGTGGCGGGTGCTGCAGTGACAACTGGTTGGTGCTGCGTTAGTGAATACTGAAGAAGAAGAAGAGACGTCACCGACACTCCAGTATGTCTTTTTATTGACGCACGTTCACATTATCACAAAGCAAACAGCAAAGTTTCGGGGCCACATAGGGTCCCTTCATCAGGCATACCAGATAATGACATTGTTTGCCTGATGAAGGGATCCTATGTGGCCCCGAAACGTCATTGTGTGCTTTGTGATAATGTGAACGTGCGTCAATATAAAGACGTATAGGTATCACAACTAGTGGGCCGGTGACTTTTCTTCACCAGTATTCCCATATTTTGATCCCAGCATATCAATGTTTCCATGACATTTTATGTTGACTTTGGAAGGTCACACTCCCCGCACTGTACAACAGCCAGAACCGTAAATACAGCAATGTCTGTACCTTCAAAAGTGAACACTAAGAAGCAACAATCCGGACCGAGGATACACATCAATAAAGGTGCATTTTTGGGACACACCATTATTAAAAAAACTGAGTTTTTCTTTGAAGCCAATTTCCATTCAAATGATTTAATAAATTACAGTCCAGGCCTTTTAAAAACATAAAAAGCAGCTCTGACTGCAATGGTTGGCTGGTAATAAGTGTCCCCTACAGGCTCACTGCTCCAAGGTCCAGTGCTGGTCCACTTCTGGGTGGAATGACGCCCAACATGGTTCAACCCACTTCCTGGGAGTCAGCATAGTCATGGACCTGCCTCTCTGGGGGGAAACGTCATGAAGCAAGCATCAGCAGGGAAAATGCTGCAGGAAATGGTGCCATGCCACTGCCGGTCTCTGCAGCATTCAGGACCTGCCCACCAGAGAAGAAGATTCATGGTGCCACCCAACCACACAGAAGAAAAAAAAGGTATGCAGCCATTTAAAAAAATTAAAGTCATTGGGGGTGCTCCAATGAGGGAGCAGAACTGGACTTAGGCTTTCATTTTTATAGCACACGGGGGTGGAGTAGCCTGTGGGTCAGGTACTTTGGTAGCTGTCCAAAATACTCATGTGTTATGACACTTATGTATCTAATAAAGATCCTGATTGGGATGTTATCAGATGTAGCCCATTCAAGACAACGTGCAGAATACATTCTAGTAATACAGGAGTATAGTATAACATACAGGGCTGGATTTCCCACAAGGCCAACCGAGGCCCAGCCTTGGGGCAGCAGGGGGCGTGGAATTCCTATCTCCGGAGGCCCGGCCTTGGGGCAGCAGGGAGTAGTGGGGCAGCAGGGGTGTGGAATTCCTATCTCCCGATGCCTGGGACATGCAGTTCTGGGCGGCGGGCGGGTAGTTGTTTTCTACATTTAGCCCTGCTAAAGCTGCCACTTGTTCTGTACAGGTGGTCTCAGCGATGTCGCCGAGATCACTTGTATGCAGCCTGCATTCAGGGG
>NW_017306687.1:52027-68513 GCF_000935625.1 Nanorana parkeri | reverse complement strand
GGGGGCGCATTGAGGAACCTGGCATTGGTGCAGCAGAAAGAGTAAATGCGGTCCTGATTACATACTTTATGCATATAATATTCCTGCAGGCTCTCTACTACCAGGGCAGCCCAAAAAAAACCCCATCTTAACCAGCAAGTTGGTTCCCACCAGGCTGGTATTGGAGGGACCTTTGGGAGCTGCATTATCCAAATGGTGTTCCTTGCTCAGAGCTCTGCTATCTATCATCCGTGTTTTTGCCTTTCCAGCTCAATGTAAACATTTGTCTTTAGAAGGAAACTTGGCTCTTGTGAGGCTCACTGTCTGCATCTGTTCACACAATCGGCTCATTCTCTGCCCCTGACACTTCTTGAATGCATTTTATTGCTGCCTATTATTCCTGTACGTCTCTGGCTCAGCACAAAACGTAGAACACATCCAAATAAGAAAGAAATGTGTGGAATTTTATATAAACACAACATCACAGACCATCAGTGCTGAGTTCCCACTCTTAGGTACACAATGTTGTAACAATGGAAGAACATCTAATTTCTGGGCTGCCAAAAATAATGTTATAAATATGATATATTGTTTATGGACTGTCTACACACCGCACCAAAATGCATGGCAGTTTTGCTACAAGACACGTGCTGTGGTGGGCGCATTTGGGATGCCATTAGAAATTAATTGCAACATGTCTGCAAAAAAGCCGAGATTTTGTGCTCATTCCCCTCCAGTATAGGTGTCACGCTGGGGGGAGGGGGGGGGGGGGCTAAATCTTAACAATATGTTTAATAAATGCTAAAAAAAAATAAAAAATCACCATTAAATCCTACTAAAGACAAAAGACTCGGATTAGAGTGACACAACTTTATATCTGAAGTCCAAAATGATAAATATTGCAGTACAGGCTAATGGCAATGGATAGAAACATATTTGTTACTGCCCTTTAATGTAATAATGTACAATCTAGTCTGTAAACTGTTTTGGGGTGGTAATACTACTCGTATTATTCCACTGGACATATTGGAATATGTAAAAGGGCAGTGCCAGAAGCAATGGTAATGTGAGAAGCAATAACCCATATAACAGCAAATTGGTTGTCAGGTTAATGTAGTCAGATCAATGAAATATAAATGGCCACTGGTTGATGTAAGTTACATCTGCATCAACATATTTTGCAGCACTGTACAATAAATAATGCAGCTCATTCAAAGAGCAATGCTGTTTAATAAACAGCAGCAGCAATAGAATTTCACCTTTCATCTATACAAATATTTGTATATTATAATGTAATACTACTACTACTAATAATTATTATCATTTATCATTTATATTTTATTATTATTATTTTCAGTTTGTGGCAGTCGGAACAAAAAAAGGTGATCGCTGGCTGGCTCTTTTGGGTTCCTGCCAATTTCTATTTTAATTCATGACCACAGCTCCAACAACAACAACAATGTGTAATAACCGATAGCAACCACAAATTAGCTTCCAATAGTTTAGCTAAAACTTTACAGCTAATTAGTGGCGATGCCTTTGTGTGGTGTGTACAAGGATTGTGCACATATAGTGATTATTTTTGGCTCAGGCCATCTAAAACTGTTTGGGTGCATGCAGTTTTGGCAAATTACCATCCAGGTTAGGGATGCTACAAGAGGTTATACAACTTTTGTTGCATTGTACACAACTAAAACAAAACAACAAAAAAGACCAACACAGTGAGCTCCTTCCCAGCTTCTAATGGTCCTTCTAATGGTCATCTAATGGTCCTTCTAATGGTCCTTCTAATGGTGGAGCAACAAGAGAGCCAGTTGGAGTCCCTGACTTGGTGTCATCCATCTATAACCTGAAATATCAGTAATGTGTGACATTGCCCTTTAAGTTGTCCACATACAAAACCTTAGGGATGAATACAAGCTGATGGTTTATCTCGTCTCGCTTTAAGTCCTGCTAGAGGGGTTCAAATTTTATTTTAAAAAAAAAATTGGAGAAGGATGCCCAGTTACTTCTGTAGAGAAATCGGTTTCCATCCAGGGACAACCATAGAAACTAAGTTTAACAGGGTTATTCACAAAAGGGTGAAGAGTTTGGAGAAGGCAGGAGAAGGGAACAATCTGGGACAACATAGCTGATATGGAAACATTCTCCAATTCAGCTCACTTTCCACTTCAGCGAGGTTGTCCTAGATTGTTCCCTTCTCCTGCCTTCTCCAAACTCTTCACCCTTCTGTGAATAACCCTATAAATATTTTTGTGTCTGTATTCTATATATATATATATAGAATACAAAGGGTACAGTGCACTTACAGCACTACCTTTACAGGTTCCAGTATTGTGCATGGAAGTGCGTCTGTGTAGTTATGTGTCCATGAGGACTGGATGGGTCCCACAGTATTTGGGGACATAGGGGTTCATTGTGAGACTTGCAAGCCCCATTCACACTTGAGCGTGAACATTTTCAGCCAAATCTTTTTGAGTGTGTTTAGGCTTTTTCAGTCTTGAGAGTTCTGGCTTTAGCCAATGGAAAGCTAGTTACAAGGAGGCGGAAATGTTTGTTAAGTGCAAAATTGCATGAAAAATGCTCTTTTCACATTTTTTTTAGGTGCTCCCATTGAAGTCTATGGGGCCACACAACGCTTGGGCACCACTGAAAATAGTTCAGAGCATTATCACCCCCAAGTGTCTATGGTGACTACATTTGGAGAGTAGAAAACTTGTTGCGTTTTTACACCCATGTGGTTAACAAACCAGCATTTCTACTTCGTAATACATACAGCTGCCAGAAGTAAGTCAAGCCAAGAATGGAAGTGGCTGGTTTGAACGTCTCAGATGATGTAAGAGGTCACTTCATCCAAGACTAATATTTTAGTGGGATGACACTGAGGAACTGGAACTCATTTACTGATTTGTAAGGTTTCTCAGGAATTCCAGAACTACATTTTCTCTGCAATGAAAGGTAAATTAAAACTAGAATATGGAGGGCAAGTCCTACATGTAGGGTACACCAGCACGAGGTGGGCATAGCTGGGAGCTCAGGGATTTATCGGTTGCAGATTGTGAAAGGTGTAGGAAGCCATTGGGTCAGTCAATCCTCTAGTGCCTTGCATTGAATGCAAAGAATATAAAGCTTTTAATGTAATGCGGTCCATTTCCATACCAAACAACTTAGAAGCCTGGTGTTGCACAACCATTTTGGCACAACCGCCAAGGATTAGTTGGGTGTGTTGGCTTTGAATGAATTTTATGGCCAAATGTTAAAGATCAAATTCCTTGGTGACCGGGTTGCAGGTTCCCTTTGTGAGGGCATTAACAGAAATGGTTGCACAAAGACCGAGCTTCCTATGAAGTTCTGCCTGACGTCTCAGGTTGCCAACAACTCTACCTGATAAGAGGAGACCGGGTTGAGTTTTGGCATGGCACCAGCTGAAACGATAATGAAATAGAATTAGAGTCTTGCACCGAATTCTCCATCTGGTAACATTTTTATAATTTGGACACAGCAGGCTGAGGACACTGGGGGGCGAGATTTAAAAAAAATTAGGGCCAACCCAATGAATAACTGGCAAGCCTCTTATCATCTGGGCTGTTTTGACTTGCAGCAACCATAACAGTCATCATAGGTATCCCACCGGACTCCTTACCGGTACACCCCTATATGAGATAGGTGCTGAAATGACCACTCCAAATAAAACCTAGAGACAAGGTGTCACCAGCACACCCAGGTATGTGTCCAAATGTCCTTTATTGATGTATCTGGTCACAAGGATGGCAAAGATTGGCCATCGGTGACAATATGCATCAATAAAGGACGTTATTTGGACACATATCTGGGTGTGCTGATGACATCTTGTCTCCGAACCATCACAAAATCACAATCAAGGCTCGGTTCTCCTACCTGCGGGTTGGTTCACTTGTAGTGTCCTGGTGTCCGGCTTGGGACGAACATTGCCAACATGCGGAGGACTGGCCAACACACCGGGTCTGGGCACTGGGAGCACTGCACTGCCATGGACCAGAGGAGGAGCAGGGAAGATGTAGCTCCTTTGTATCGGGTATCCATACATCCTGTAATAAGTCCCATGAACAGCCACCAGCAGAAAGACAAACACAAAGGGCACAGCTCGGCTCAGCAAGGGATTCATGCTGCCGAGCACACACAGACACGGATTCTCTCTGCAAAGTGCCTACAAAGACAGATAGTGTATGCAGAAAGCTGACTGCCAGGTGTCTAGTAACCCAGCACTGACCATCGGAAGCTCCGCCCATTCTTCCTGAGTTCTGTGCACCAGTGGAAAACCAATCCTGTGCCTCCCAAAACCTAACATCCCAATATGTGTGCAAGGAGAATGACCCTTACAGAGCCATAGACCCAAACAAGAGCTTTGCAAATAAAAAACAACCAAAAAAACCACATGAAGTATTTCACACGCCGCTAACATTTTCTGTGCTGAAGAATGGAACTTATTGTTCTCAGTGATCAGCCATTTCAGGCTGGGGAGAGGCTGAGAAGTCTTTTGTGACTTTCAATGTAAAACGCTCAGGGCTAGTTCACACGAAGCGCGTTCCAGGAGCAGAGCAGTTACAGAACGGCTCAAAACTGCGTCCAATGTATTCCAATGGTATTTTGGGCTCTAGTTCACACCGCAGCGTTTAGTTCCAGAGCATGTAAAAAAAAAACTGCAGCAAGCCCTATTTTTCCTGCTCTGGAACGCATGCAAATGCCCTGGAACGCACTGAAAGCCCATTTTAGGTTAAAAAAAAACGGAACGCGGCAAAACACACTGCACTGCGTGTGCAGAAACTCATGCAGATCTGGTCCGCATTTGGTGTGAACAAGCCCTAAGTCTCATCTATGGCCTTGGGCTACACTGGCAATTTAATTCTCTTGCTACGAAACGATCTAAAGTAGTAGTGAAGCCCCCGTGCGTTTCATCAGAGACACGGCGGTTTGGGGTGAATTAGCACATCGCAGTAAATGATTGCGTTCAGCAATGTCCGCAATTACTTCTTGGCTATTTTGCAGCATTGGTTCCCTGAAATTCCAGGTGGGGAAGCGTGCACTCATAACAAAGCTTGGGACTACATGTCCCATAATTCAACGCACATGCGTGCTCCAGCATTCATAAAAACTGCCTAAGGTCTAGACGCTGCCTGCGCCTACCTGCACTGACAGCCCAGATTACACACCAAGGCACGCCTCTGCTCCTCCTCCAAAGGAAGTGATTGACAGGGACTCATCAGGCAGCCCCTCGGAAGCCGCCATCAATTTCATTGGAGGAGGTGAACAGGAGTTTCTTTTGTGGGTTCTTCTCTCAGGCTGCCTGTGCAAGTCAGCATAGGAAGTCTGATCCCGGGAGTGCTCCTGAAAGAAGGGTGGCTCCATAGGACCCTGAAACAGGAAGGCAGGCCAATCACTAAGGGGGACCAGCAGAATCAGAGGGAAAGGACAACTATACTACATGAAGAATCAGACATGATGACTTGTAATCTGATCCTAGGAGTGCTCCTGAAAGGAGGGTGGCTCCATACAACCCTGCAAGGGGGAGGAGCCACCCTGAAACAGGAAGGCAGGCCCATCACTAAGGGGAGCAGCAGAATTGTAAGGAAAATACTTTACTACATGAAGAATCGGAGATGTTGCCTTGTAGTCTGATCCCCCTTGGTAACATAGTGCTTTTGCGGCACTTGAAATGTTAGCGTCCTCCCGTCACCCTAAGCTCAGTATACTGCGAGCTGCTGCTCGCGGTATACTGAGACGCTGCAGCTGAAGAGGATCCCAACAATTATGCCGGGATTCGCCCAGCTGTGTGACTGACAGCTTGCTCTGCCTATCTAAAGGCAGAGTGTAACATCCTTGCCTGCCGTGAGCCGTCTGCGTTCCAACGTGGAACGCATCGGCCGCGTCACGCAGGGCGCTTACCTCTCAGAGGGGGAGGTTCCCTGCTCTCCACCGTGGTCACGGCCGGTATCACTTCCGCGTTCGCGGACTATAAATAGCTCTTGTGAACGCTATGGAAGCGTTCCACTATTGAGCTTGATGCCCTACAGATGCCAGGAGCCTTCTTACTGCTGGATCTCGTGTTTCCTCTATCCTGCCTGCTGCCAACTGCAAGTATTGTACTGGAGGGGGATTGGCACTTAGCTTGCTGGACTGTCTGTCACTCTAACCCCTCTGGCAAAGGGTCCACTGCTATACGCTTCAACACTGGCTTCATCATTTATTCCTGTTAACATTTGTGCCAAATCATAACCCTGCATTAGACCTGTTATCTAGTTCCTTGTATCTACCTTTGTGTATCCTGACCCATGGTGTTATGAACTGAAATACCACTATATGGTTTATACCTACACTCCTCATTTGTGGCAGATGATGCAAGAACCCCTCACTCTCCGTTAAGATTGACAGAGACGCCTGGGGTTCGAGCCTGATTGCCATACCTAACCCTAGCCTCAATTCCGCAGCTGTGATCCATTCTCCAGTCCTAGAACCCAGGCACATTACACAGAGCCCGCTGTACCCGCCCCCTCCCGTTCTGCCAGTCAGCGCTGGAGGATCGGAGCAGGGAATCCAGCCCCTCCCCTGTCACGGCAGAGAGATCGAGAAGTGAGAGAACGCCGGTATGTGTTCGCTCACCTCCCGATCTACTGAGCCGACCTGTGACAGTCTCATTGTCACAGGTCGGCTAGAACTATGAGGTGAGTGAAAAGCACTCACCTCATAGTTCTCCTCTAAGGCATCAGCACACCAAGACATTTTGGACAATTTCATGCTCCCAACTTTGTGGGAGGAGTTTGGGGACGGCCCCTTCCTGTTCCAACATGACTGTGCACCAGTCCACCACAAAGCAAGGTCCATAAAGACATGGATGGGGGAGTTTGGGGTGGAGGAACTTGACTGGCCTGCACAGAGTCCTGACCCCAACCCAATAGAACACCTTTGGGATGAATTAGAGCGGAGACTGTGAGCCCGGCCTTCTCCCCCAACATCAGTACCTGACCTCACAAATGGTCCAACATTCCCATAGACACACTCCTAAACCTTGTGGACGCCTTCCCAGAAGAGTTGAAGCTGTTATAGCTGCAAAGGGTGGGCCAACTCAATACTGAACCCTACGGACTAAGACACTACATCGCTGTGTGATAAAGTATCAATTTATATATATTAATATGGAGATTTTATTTTTATAGTTTACAAATCTTTATGTTTAAAGAAGTATTAACCTAATTTTTTAAAAATAAATAATCCAAATCAAATACACATGGCCCAGCAAACTATTTCTTTACATTTTCGTCCAAGCACTTAGTCATTATGTTTCCAAACAGCTCCAGCTCTTTCAGCTCAGCTTCTCTGAACTTCCTGTCCAGTACAAGATCACAAGGAATGGAGCAGATCCAGCAGTCGTCCATCTACTAGCTTGGAGAAGGTAGGAGGAAGGAAGGATGAGAGAGGAATGACTTACCTTGCTGTGCCCATGTTTGTGGAGACACACACACACAGCTTACTAGCACACACAAGGGTGGCTCCATAGGGCCTTGCAAGGGAAAGGAGTCACCCTAAAACCGGATATCAGGGCCAGTTGATTCTGCAGGAAGCTCATCGATTGTAAGTGATTGCATCAGCATTTAAAATAGCTTAAACACCTTTTTGACTTTAATATCGCTTTAAAAATGAAGGCTGGAAAAATTATCAAAAACTAGGGACGCACCGAAATTGCCGAAACATATCGTCCGAAAATGGCACTTTCGGGATTTTGCCAAAATTGCGGTGTATGCCTGGTTTCCCCCCTCCACACTGGGCGCTGCTCTGTGTCCCCTCTGGCAGAGCACAGCAGGCCGAGCGGTGAGGGGAGGAGAGCACTGTGAACACCCGGAGTGCCACAAGAGGCCGTGCCTCTCCTCCCACAGCCTCCTCTGACCAATCAGGATGGAGAGCAGTGTGTGGGCAGAGACAGCTGTCACAGGAGGCCAAACCAGCAGTGAGGGGGAGGAGTCAGCTGTCAAAATAGACTGAGCTCTTCTCCCAACACCACCTGCTCTGCCTCCTGTGACAGCCGATCCAGGATAGAGCGGTACAAACAGTCACTGATCGCTGAGTGTTTGTACATAATTGAGGACAGAGTATGGTTACTATATCCTCAATTATGAATGAATGGGAGTGATCTACATCCCCTCCTGTTCATTCATGATTGTAGATATAGTAAAACACACTCTGTCCTCATGTTATGAATGAACAGGAACACTCAGTATAGAGGATTTATAACAGAGGCTGCCGAAAAAGAGATTGAGGGCTCTCTGAACACTAGAGCTCGGTGTGCTGGTGACATCCTTTTCTACTTCACATTTTCGCACGGTGCACCCGTGGTCACCGCTAGCACCCACTTGTAATTTACAACAAATCCGGTAAGGAGTGCTGCAAGATATACACTGAGTGGCAGAATTATTATGACCACCCCATCAGTACTTCGTTGGGCCACGAGATGACTCCACGAGATGGTGAAAGGTGATGCGAGGAATCTGATACTGCACTGTTGCCCTTCTGTTGTCTTGTACCAGTCTTGCCACTCTCCGTTCTGCCCTAACATTGACTAGTCGCTGACGGCCACAATTCGCACGTTCAGACCCAGATTTTTGCTGTCATCCCCCCACCCCTGCTCCTCCTTACTACATCTCCCCGCGTGCCTTGCCGATCGTGGATGGGCAGGAAATGTGAGGCGGGGAGGAGGTGTGGTGTGTGGAGCGTGGATGCGAGCGGGTCTGGCAGCGGCGAGCGTGAGGTGGGGAGGAGGTGCGGCGCACAGCGTGTGGAGCTGTAAACAAGGCCAACTGATCGGAAGCCGATTAATCGATTATTGAAAAAGTTGACAACTTTTTCAATAATCGATTATGTCGATTAGTTGTTGCAGCCCTATGATACAGTTCTGAATAACTGTCCCAGAACAACGATGGAACACTAAACCGGATGCAGCTTTCTGTTGCACGGTCAGGTTCGCTGGAAGTGGCCAATGCGGCTAATAAATATTTAGCAATCACAGAAGGAATTTAAGAAAAAAAAAAAAAAAGAAGTTTAGGAAAAAAAAAATGTTAGAATTTTTTTTCGGAAACATATGTTCCCTTTAAATTGTCCCCGAACATTGAACAGCTTTTAATGGAATGGATATCACACACCACCATGATACGTAGAGAACGGATCGTCCAGGAAGACAAACACTCCAGAAGATTTTAAGACAAATTTATTAATCAAAAAATCTCAGATGACAGACAAGTGAGAAGTTCCGCGAGCACAGCGGCATTCTGTAAAACAACAAACACACTCCCAACTAAATGGGGTTTTTTTTCCTTTTTATTTTAAATTTTACTCAAGAAAATACTTTCTTGGTGTATGCCCTCACTGCTGGGTGGAACACCAATGCATTGCCAGCAATATGGAGCATAGCAGTCCGGAAGGGACAGGGTTAAGGCATGAAAAGACAACAAAGCAAATATCGCAACACAAAAAAAAAAAAACAACAAAAGTTGAAATATAATAAAAAGTTCCCCTAATTGTCTTTACACCCCCCAACAAAAATACTACTACTCATGTAAACTAGAATCAAATAAGAGATTGTCAGAAGTAATAGTCGTTCTTTCTCATTGTAAGAGTAAGGCAATAGAAGCGTCGTGTTATATAAAAATAAGGTCTCGGTTTAATCATTATCATGTGGGATGAGCAGAACCATGATGGGAAAACTCGGGCTCTCCATTCAGCGGTATGAAAAGACACATCAGACGAGGTTATGAGGCTTCGCTGGTCTGGATGTATGGAGGTGGAGGGTCCTTCTCCTTCTCTGGCATCTTTATGGCCATCTCATACGTAGGCAAGATGTACTGCAAGAGTTCAGAGTAGTCAGCACCACAAATCACAAACGTAATCCACCATAATCCACCACAAATCATATACATAGTCCACCATAATCCACCACAAATCATATACATAGTCCACCATAATCCACCACAAATCACATACATAGTCCACCATAATCCACCACAAATCACATACATAGTCCACCATAATCCACCACAAATCACATACATAGTCCTCCATAATCCACCACAAATCACAAACGTTCATACACAGACTACAAGTCACAGATTCAAACTAACAAGGCACTGGAATTGGTCTGGTTGCTATACTCGCGATGCAAGGTGGCTGTCTCTACTTCCCGGCCTTAGTGGATCAGAAGACTCGAGATCTACCAACTCAGCAAAAGCAACTTCTCCGGGTAACATCTGGAAGCTGCAACTGCTGACTTATATTTGAAGGTGCCAGCTCCAGAGCCCTTACCCTTGGCTCCTGACCAAGGAAGCAGCCAGGGACTCCAACCTTCCAAGCAGAGACGTACAAGGACAGCCCCACAGCTTGTGCCTTCAAATATAGGACGGCAGCGGCAGTTTTTCCCGGGTGAGTTGGGGAGGACCTGTTTGGGTCCATTTCCCCCAATAGTTCTTTTTCTTTCATTTATTTCCTTTTTCTTTTTATTCCCATCTTAGTTCTGGTTTTTGCCTTCAAATACTCTGGGCGGGGGGAGGCGTATAAAAACTGAAGCAGACAAAATGGAGCAGATTTGCACTGCAACCAATCAGCTTCTCTGTCTCATTTTCAAATCATACTTGAGCAAACGGAAGAGAGAAGCCGATTGGTTGCCATGGGCTCCAGATTCTATCAGCTCCAGTTTTGATAAGTCCCCCCCTCTATGTTTACTGTTATATTCCTCAGCTGTTAGGGAAACAAGAACATGTATCTGCAGGTCTTTAGCGAGCATGGGGATGACATTGGGACTTTATGCCATTAATGTGGTCCCCTGTATACAGGTATTGAAGAGCTCATTATGGATTTTCACTGTTTGTACTCTTGACCATTAATGACTTAGCCTCGTGCATCTAATAGGGATCAACCAAAACCGTTTGTTTGGTATCGAATAAGAGTACCGATATTCTTTTGTTTTCGCTACTCGACGATACCGAAAGTTACAGCATGGAAGCCGGGTGTGTGTAATGACTCGCCGCCCCACTTCCCATTTAGCCGGGAAGCCATCTCCATACCCTCCCGTCACCAAGTGACGATAGAGCATGGAGACTGCTTCCCAGCCAATCAGGAAGTCGTGCAGTGGGTAAGGTCTCGCCTCCCGGCTTCCTGATGCAGGAAGTTCTGGTTTTGGGATAAGCACCGGCAGCATTTGGGTGAGTACTCGCTCACTTCTCGATCCTGCCACGGCTCTCTGCCGTGACAGGGGAGGGGCTGGATTCCCCCCTCCCCGCTCCAATCCTCCAGCGCTGACTGGCGGAACGGACCGGGGAGGGGGCGGGTACAGCTGGCTCTGCCACTAGATAGGCAGAGCCAGCTGTCAGTCACGCAGCTGGGCGGATCCCGGCACAATCGGCGGGATCTGCTTCAGCTGCTCGCGGTATACTGTGGCGTCTCAGTATACCGCGAGCTACAGCTCGTGGTATACTGAGACTAGGGTGACGGGAGGACGCTAGTTTGTGTCCTCCCATTACCCTAAGGAGAATTATGGGGAAAAGGACTTAACCCCATAGTTCTCCTTAAAGTTAAAAATAAAAATGAGTCGCCATGAATGGGGGCTACAGAGTCCATCAAGGACAAGTCCTCCATGGTGCATTGGAGATGAGCTCCTAGTGGCTGAACAGCATAACCCATCCCAGCTCTGCCCCAAGAGATAAGGAGGATTACACTATGGGGCCACTATCTGCCGAGAGTCTGACATAGGTGGGGTGGTATCAGATGGGCCACTATTCCAAAGATCACAACATTTCACCTTTTTACATCTTTCATACAAGAAGTCAAGGAGGACGCGTTCTCATACCTGTGGAGGGGTTTCGAATGCAGGATACACTGCGATCTCAGGGAGGTTTCGATTGTTGATGAATTTGTAGCAGTTCCACACAACATTAATCAGATAGGCCTGCGGACACAAAGCATACAGGACACGTTCATCAGAATGAATAAGAACACGGCGGGAGTCATTTATAACAGCATTTATGTCAATACACTAATATACGTTACACTAATATACGTTACACTAATATACGTTACACTAATATACTTTACACTAATATACTTTACACTAATATACTTTACACTAATATACTTTACACTAATATACTTTACACTAATATACTTTACACTAATTTACACCATCGTCAAAGGCAACTTAAACATCATCATAATAGGGCGCAGATCTGGTACATACAAGTAAATCAACCCAACATGGCAAATAACTGCAGAAATAAAAGTATGGGTAACTAATAGAACCTGACAGATGTGCTTCTGGAATGCCTAGGCATTGGGTCACATGATCACCAATGAAGGGAGCTCGAAGTGTCAGCTGCATTCTATCACAGCAATGCTACTAATAATGTTTGAGGACCCATTCACATCACATCCAGATCATCTCTGGACCAGACCAGATGGTTTCCAGACCCAAAATGCATCCTAGTGAATCCCTATGCTATTTCTGGCCTCTGTTCACACCAGCGCAGTCCGTTCTAGACCAGACCAGACCAGAAAAATACTGCAGGTCTCATTTTGTCTGGTCTGAAATGCACTGGAACGCATCAAACACATGCAAACGCACTGGACCGCACCTGAAACCCATTGTAAGCTTTAAAAAAAAAAAATATGGAATGTGGCAAAGATCGCAGTAAAACCACGGCAAGACACAATGCACCGCGAATAACGTACCAACAGCAGTCAAATATGTTTCTATAAAAGGAGCGGGAATATCGATCAATGTTTTACTGATGTCAGGAAGCTTTCCCTTCCATATTACTGGGACGGGAGGTGAGGAAATAACTCCTCAGCAGGGACACAGATATAAAACTATTCATTAGAAAATTTAGAATGTGTCAGGTTTTTTTGTTGTGGTATGTGTCGCGTCTTAAAGCGTCTTCTTCCTACAGGTGTCACAGAGACAGGAAGTGAGGGCAAATGTTCTCAATGGAAACACAGAATGCAGGAAAAACCCAACAGAACATCTCTCTCTACCTCATTAGGCAAAAAAGTCCCACTTTCTCTAAAGTGAAAAAAAAACCTTTAATGCATCTCAATGCTGATCTCCTGCAGCCTCCTTACAACTTGTGTATGAATGCTCCAGTCGCAGCTGCATGTCACCGATTGACAGGAGAGCAATTGGGAAACATGAGCAGCTTTCCCAAATTCACCTGGGAAAGTGGAATTACCCTTTAACATGATAAAAGGTGTAGGAGATTTACATGGCTGGGTTTAGATCTACTGTAATACGTTATTGCGCATGTTCCTGTAATGTCGAGGTGTTTAATAATAGCCCCCCCCCCCCCATACATGTACCCAGGATATTATGTGTATTCATGAAGCAGGGACGGACAAACGTATAACAAGGTCAAGCCAAAATCTTCACCAAAGGGACTCCCTGGAATCTGTCTATAGATCTAATCCGCTTTACCTTCAGGATGATGATGAAAGCTCCCACAACCAGGACGATGAAGAGCAGACAACTGGAGTCCATCGCCAGCAAGTCATCTTTATATGGAAATTCAGGCTGCAGAGGGAACAGCAAATCAGACAAAAAAGTTAAAATATAAAAACATGATAGACGGGGAAATAACCGTTATTAATCTATAAGGCGTGGTTCACACCTGTACGTTTTGTAGCGCGTTCGAACGCTCTGCAAAACGCTCAAACACCGAAATCCCATTATTTCCTATGGGTATGGTTCACACCTTGCCGTATTTCCGCCCGTCTGAACGCGCTACAAAACGGCCTACGCCCAAAGAAGTACATGTACTTCTTTGGGGCGTTTTGGTCTCGCGTTTCCATTGGGATACAGCCAAGTAGCCCACGGAAACGTGCGTCGCGAAACGCGCGACAAACGCGCATATTCAATACGCCTAGGTGTGAACCCAGCCTTAAGAAATATAACTGCATCATGAATGACTTTAACCCGTAGTGACCATGTAACCCCAAACCAATTTCAGGAAAAGGCAACAGTTTCCATCAGAAAAAAACAAACTGTTTAAATGCAACTGAAGCCTCAACTTTGTTTTGGAAAGAGTGGAGAGGGATTAGAACCCCTGTCATGTTTTGATTGCGGTTTGTGTTCCTGGGTTGTCACCAGAACAGGAATAGATGGAAATCTTCTAATGGGGATATTCATTCTGAGGATTTCCCTTCACTTCCTGCTGTGGCTATTGGGCAGGAAGTGGAGGGAAATCTCCCCAAAGGGAAGCAGAAGGCAAGAAAACGCTTACAGGAGCATATAAATCCCCCTTAGCCAAAAACAAAAGTTTTGGCTTCAGTTCTACTTTAAAGGATCAGTCCACCCAAAAGTGATGTTAGTTATAAGGAGAGGCTGGTGGGCCATTTCAGTCCCTGGCTTCTTTCAAGTCTTGGATACTTCAACAGCGAGGCTTTCCTCTCATAATTCCCAAGTCTGCTACTGTCTACTGGGGAGTTTTCAGCTGGCCATACACGGTTCAATTTTTCTCGTTCAGCCCACAGACTGAACAAAAAAAAGTAGAACAGATTCCTCCATCAGCACTTCCTGCTGTCTTCATTGTAGTCTGAAAGCAGCTGGCGCCCGCTGTCAGAATACCTGAACGGAGCCGGCATCTCACAGGCTGACCGCAGCTGGCGCCCGCTGTCAGAATACCTGAACGGAGCCGGCATCTCACAGGCTGACAGCAGCTGGCGCCCGCTGTCAGAATACCTGAACGGAGCCGGCATCTCACAGGCTGACAGCAGCTGGCGCCCGCTGTCAGAATACCTGAACAGAGCCGGCATCAGGCTGACAGCTCTGTTCATAGGAAGATTTTCCGACCAGGTTCTTGGATCAGCTGATTGAGGGATTCCCGGCCGAAAGGGTGCCAACAGCAACACCCAGTGTGCAAATTTCAAACAGATCATCAAGAACCGGCCAAACTTCACATAGTGTAAGGCCTGCTTTAGGTGTTCCCATTCACTTTTATGGATTCTTCAATCTTTGTCTCAGTAGGGAGATTTCCCTTTACTTCTGGTCCCGCAGACTCGACAGGAAGTGAGAGGATATCTTTGCAATGTGACTGAAATGGGTAGCCTTAATGCAAGGGTTAATACAATTTCTGCCCAGAGTTCTTCTTTAACCAGCATGATTTATCCTGTAGGACTTGCAGGACACATTCAGGGCTGGTGCACAGCTAAGCGACACCTCACCGCGCGGCAATCATGCGCGATTGCCACGCAGTCAGGAGTCGCTTAGGTGCACCAATCGCGCTGTGGGTGCCATTATCTTCTAATGGCACCCCAGCCGCGCCAGGCGGATCACGCGGTTTCCCGCCACGATTCTGCCCGTGCCGACGCGCGTCGTGTATCGCAGGAAAAAAAAAAAAGAAAAAAAAAAAGGCACGTGTACCTTTTTTCTGCGATTGCCGCGCAGATGTCACCCCATTGAAATCATTCAGGCAATCGTGGCCTGCATTGTGCAAGACCACGCGATCCCGGATCGCGTAAGTCTCCCCCGGGCCTCAGAGTATGGAATCTTGTATAACTATTCAGTAGGGGGCACAGTCCTTTCCAATATAACCGGTAGCGCTGCCCAGCCGCAAGGCTCTGATGATCGCTCCTATAGAAAATGAAAGCAAAAATGGCGCGGCTTCCCCTTTGGTGAACGGTTCCTTTGCTGCATTCCAAAAAATCCCGGCTTGGTTTTCTTGAATCGAATCCAGAATATCTCTAGCTTCAATGTCTAGTGGAAATGCATTCAATTACACACAATACTAACCCATCGCCTCAGCAACAAATCCAGCACTTCACAAACAACGCGCATGGACAATGAGGAACTTACCAGCTGCTCCAAGTAATCTTTAATGCCAGGCAGGTATGTGAGGGAACTGATTGCAAGCAGACACGTCAAGGCAAAATCAAACAGCTGATAGCAGAAAAAGGGGATCAGCCAACCACCTCGATGCTGCAGAGAAAAAGCAATAACCATCAGCTGGTACCGCCCGAGTCTCACTGGATAAAAGGGTGCAATTAGTAGATTCTATTGAATACACAATCCCTGGAACTCATAAAGAGTCTTGTACATGCTCAATAGAAATCCGTTACAAATGGCGCAATGTGTGACAAATTCACGTACCGGTTGTTGGGGTGACGCAACATTTGTCTGGTGCTACTTGCAAACAATACCCTTCAGTGTGCACAGACAGGGCCAACCGCCCACCTTGTTGGTAGCTAGTGGTGCACAGTGTTCTAGAACGTGCTTACAGAGTTCGCCCGGGCCCACACAAAACTGTCAGTGACGCATCCCTCTCCCAGTGCAATCAGCTGCAGCCAGGCCATTCCTCGCCCCACAGAATCACATAACAAAGGGGCAGGGGATGCCCCAGCCACAGTCAATAGGGCCAGGAAGGGGATGACCTGATACAACTCAACAAGCTCATGCAAAAGTAACACCACCATTCTGTGCCAAATGCGTCACTGAATTACCCCCCCC
>NW_017306687.1:49253-51461 GCF_000935625.1 Nanorana parkeri | reverse complement strand
TGTGTCATATACAAAAACATCTGCTTCTATATGTCCTTGCGTCCTCGGGTTTAGATCTTGTTCCTTGAAATGTATGGATAGAAGGTTTGAAAGCAAACCTGTACTCCATTTTAAACTTTACCCCTTTCGTAACCAGGGGACGTTGGTGCCTAGATGGCTAGGTGAGGTTTTGCAGCGTCATCATGCATTTATTAACAATTATTTTCATCATCTATTAGTTGGCAGATTATTTTTTCGCTGAATCACATAGAATAAAATAAAAATTAAATACCATCATTTATAGGGATGCACCGATACCAGTTTTTCCGATATCGAGTACTCATACTTTGCTTTCAGTACTCGCCGATACTGGTGCTTCCGCTGGCATTGAGCTGCCTTTCTGGGCAAATCAGGAAGCTGGGCTTCCTGACTGCCCTGGAAGCCGGCTCCATGTTGTTCGGCTGCCTTGATTGCGATTGGCTGGGAAACCGGCTTCCTGGCCAATCAGCATCGAGCCGCCCCAACAGTATCATGTTTAATCATCTCATAGCTGCTATCATTTTAAAATAAAATACATACTGCTTAGGGAATCTCTAAAACACATATTGGGTCAGCTAATTCATGTCTCCTCTTTCCAGTGGAAGTTGGGCTTCCCGATTGCCCAGGAAGCCGGCTCCATGTTGTTTGGCCTGCTTGATTGCGACTAGCCGGGAAACAAGCATACCAGCCAATCAGGAAGCCAGGCGGCGAGTAATGATCCTGGCTGGTCAAACAGCCAGCTCCTTGCGGATTGGCTGGGAAGCCGGCTTTCCAGCCAATCAGCAAGCAGCCGGGTCATTACTCGCCGCCCAGCTTCCTGATCGCACGGGAAGTTGGCTCCATGTTCCCCTACGGGAAGCTGGCTCCATGTTCGGACAAAATCTTTCTCTGACCGGACGTTCCGGTATTGCCACCGATCCTAGTATCGGTGCATCCCTATCATTTATTTACAATAAAAAGCACAAATGCAGTGTTACAAAGCTTACTTCAGAATAAAACGGTATGCACAATTTTTTGGAACACGCCACCGAAACGCATGGCATTGCAGTACCGCACGTTCCAGTGCGGCCGATCACACTACGGAAGGGAGGTGCATTTGGGATGCCATTGAAATTAATGGCACCACAATGCAGTTCTCCTTCAGGTCCTCCTCTGCTGACTTGACAGCAGGCAGTGGGCGGGTGCAATAGCCAGCCTGCTATTGCAATTTAAAATAGCCAATAGCAGGCGGGGTATTTGACGCCGGCTTTAGAATGCCAGCAGAAGAGGGGGCATGGGGGAGCAGCTGAGAAACCTGTGGCACGGGGGCAGCAGAGAAGAAAACGGGGCAGCAGCAGAGACACAGGGGGCAGAGGAGGAACAGGCAGCGAGGGAATGCAGACGCCCAGTGGTCTCTCCTCCCCACTGGTGCCATCTGCAGTGGTCTGTGTCCATGCTGCCTCTCAAATACAGGAGGGAAGAGCAGCGGGGATTGAAAGGGAAACAGACCGCTGCAGACAGCACCAGCAGGGAGGAGAACAGGGGAGCAGAGTGGCGGCTTCAACAAATCAACTAATTGATAAGAATCGTTGGCAATGATTCTCATTATCAATTAGTTGTTTCAGCCCTATTAACTAATTTGCACACCTACATTTTCCTGCAGCCCGTACACATATTAGGCAGCATGGCAGTGGGCTTTAATAGCAGGCGGCCACAAATATACTTATAGCCAACATCCCTGGGAGTGCGCTCAATCAGAATTATGGCGATACAACTGTATACCGTTCATGGTTGCTAGTAGGGATTTGCATGGGCTTGTTGCCAACAAAGTTCGCCTAAGGCTCATGCAAAAGTGTCAGTTGACACATCCCCTCCAGGCCATATTGACATTCATGCTGACAGCCAACATCCCTGTTCTGTGCTGGGAGTGCGTTCAGTCATGTGAGCCCAGCACTGTGTCTGCATTGTCACCAACAGCTCCCAGTTAATGGTTTACATTCCCCAGTTGGCAGGATGGGCTCCTGAGGCGGTAACCACAGAGCGGGTAGCTGGGAGACATAGCCCTCTGACACACCCAACGTGTTGGATGCTGAAGGTTCTACCGACAGCTCGAGTGAACACTGGCAGCAAGTGAGGCAGCAATGAGAAGTATTATGCATGTACTTTCATAAGAGGTCTTTGAAAAATTATTTTGCTATGGGACATTGGGGG
>NW_017306687.1:45255-49110 GCF_000935625.1 Nanorana parkeri | reverse complement strand
CCCATTTTCTCTAAGTGCATACATGCCAAGTAATGTGTAACACTTGCAAGTATTTATCACCTCACAGAGATTACAGAACTCCCGCTGACAGCCACGGCTCTTTGCAGGGATAGATTGAGAAGTGAGCGAGCAACGATGTGTGTTCGCTCACCTCCCGATCTACTGAGCCGACCTGTGACAGTCTCATTGTCACAGGTCGGCTCAGATTATGAGGCTTAGTGAAAGTCACTCACCTCATAGTTCTCCTTTAACTATTAACAAAAATCATCTCTGAGTTGGTGCTGACACTGCCCTTCCTTCTGGAGGGGGGCAACTTTTTTGCCCCATGGTCCCTGTGTGTGTTGTAAAGTAGTCACCGCTCCAAGCTCACTCCCGTAATGGACTACAATCTCATTACAAATAAGTAAACTAAACATGAGATTGTAGTCCATCACAGGAGCAAGCTTGGAGCGGTGACTACTTTACAACACACACAGGGACCATGGGGAACAACAGTATACATTTCTATACACAAATAAGAGACATTTCTGTTCATAGTTAAGGGACTTAAATGTATTTCTAAGATACAACTCTGGAGTTTAGGGTCACTTGAACAGGTGAATTGGCCAACATTTGCTCTCTGTGTACCCAGTTTAACATTTTTAAAAGAAGAGTTCAGCAAGAGCCGCTTCTATAAGTCTCACATGACACTGTCCATTTTTATCTTTAAGTACGGGACATATTTTAATCATACTGACAGCCAAAAATGTGCCCCGACAGTGCTTGCAAAGCATGTGATGGATGGTTCAGTAGCCGTTATGTCGGATCTGCTGAAATGATAATTCCTTGTCACTATGTAGGAGCTCCTTATGCTCCATGTGCCCTGAGGGCCAACTACAGTCACTGCCACTTTCCTAGGGCAGGAGCTGTTCTGGCACTGCACCGGCAAATAGAGCCTTATAGTTCCTAAACATTTATCATATGACACACAATCTTAAGGGTTCAGTAGGTCCCGCTTTGGTTTGAGAGTCTTCATTTTTGTTTTGAGACATCTAAATCCCATTGTTTTCAATGGGTCTGGTTCACACCTTGGCGTATTTCAGCCCGTCCCTAACGCGCTACAAAACGGCCCACGCCTGAAAAGGTACATGTACTACTTTGGGCCGTTTTTGTTGGGCGTTTCCATTGGGATACAGCCAAGTAGCCCTCGGGAAACGCGCGTTTGTCGCACGATTTTTTTTTACCGCAAATTGCGGTTAAAAAATGCGCGACAGACGCGCATATGCAATACGCCTAGGTGTGAACCAGGCCTTAAAGTGATACTGTGCTTTGTCCATGCAGGTTCACTTTAAAAGTGACGATGCTGCTGTAAGGTCTTCCCTTAAGTGATGCCTCTTGATCTGATCTTCTATCCAGTAGTTTTAGAGTCCTTCCAGTGCTGGTGCCGGTCTCTGATCCAGCGCTGACTGCTGGGTCTTCTGTGTCCCACGGAGCCTGTGCACGCTGCCAGGCTGCTGACTTACCTTGCGTCTCTCCTCTTCTTCCGGCCGAAAATCTCTACTGCGCATGCGCCCGCCTGAGAATCTTCAGACGGGAGCGAGCGGCAGAGACAGTTTAAACCTATTTGGTAACTTTTTCTATGTTTTTGCATATGCAGTGGTATCTGAGTTCACAAACTGAATTCATTGCGCGATTCTGGTCACGAACCGAATCAAACTGCGATCAGACCACGATCTCAACTAGAGGAAGCCATGACCGTGTGTCAGAGCGGGGAAAATGGCTGCGGTTGTGTTAGTCACCCGAAGCGGAGTTCGTGAACGGAAGCAAAAGTTTGCCGAACTTCCTGTTCGCGAACAAAAAGCATTCGTGAACCGAAGTACCACTGTATCTACTGCATGCTAGTAGTGGACATATGCAAAAAAGCACGAGCGTTTAATTGTCCTTTAATGCTGCCCGCTCCAGCAGCACATACATACGGCACCTGCTACTCCTTTCAGCTGTCAAAAGCAAGGAAAGGAAGTCCTATGTAAGCTTCAAGCCACTCTAGTCTGAGCTTACATAAGTTTGAGGACTGCTTAGCCCGATATGGCAGTGCTGGGCCAATTGCCAAGCATCAGTCACATAAGATAAAGTGAATCACATGCTCCTCCATGCACAGAAGTACTGGGTATTCTTTTCTCTCCTGATGGCTGAACACTGCAGTGGCGGAGTGAAATAAGACAAGTATCTGCAGAGGCGGAGAAGGGCATTAGGGCAAAGTATGGGTTCACCTTAATCGTATTCCTGGTTGTAACCATTTGTATCTGGATTTATAATACAGCGTTGACAATAAGAATGTGCAGTCCATAAGCTGGGGGATCAAAGTAATAAAATACCGCACAGAAATGATGGAACTGCTGTTACAGTATAGAAAACTCTGCACAGCAGAACATAGCACACATGTACCTGCACTCCTAATGGTTAAAATATTTGCATACAACAAAAATCTATAGTAAAACATGTTTTTTCCTGTCTGACCGGTACTCACCGTTATTGCTCCATACACCATCATAGCACTCATGGTAAACATTAACAGGGAGATGGCAAACAGCACGCAGGCATTCTCTGCAAAATAAAACCAAGCAAGAGATTACATTTCTTTTTTGACAGATGCAGCAAAGGTAAAGTGAATGTATATGAAGCAAAACAAAAAGGTCCAGGAAACTCCTGGTAGTAAATGTAACATTTATTGAAAGTAAAAGGCACAAAAATCAACAAGCATCAGCTGATGCCTTCACAGGTTTTACTCTCGAAAGTGTTTACAGTGGAACTTTACAGCATTACAGGGGTGTAGTGGTTAGCACTTCTGCCTTAAGGCTGGGTTCACACTGAGGCGTATCGAACATGCGCGTTTGTCGCGCGTTTCACGCCGCGCATTTTTACCACGATTCGAGGTAAAAAAACACGCGTTTCCGAGGGCTACCTGGCTGTATCCCAATGGATACGCACGGCAAATACGCCCCAAAGAAGCTCCTGTAATTCTTTGGGCGTAGGGCGTTTTGTAGCGCGTTCATACGGCCTGTAATACGCCCAGGTGTGAACCATACCCATAGGAAATAATGGGATTTCGGTGTTTGAGCGTTTTGCAGAGCGTTCAAACGCGCTACAAATTGCCAAGGTGTGAACCGGGTCTAAAGCACTCTGGTTCAGATCCCTGTCAGGACATCATCTGTGCAGTTCTGACAGTTTTGCTCAGACAAACACTATCTGGGTCTCCTCCGGGTACTACTGTTTTCTCCCACACTCCAAAGACATGCTGGAAGGTAAATTGGCCCTCCTATGTGTGCATGTGAGATGGGGACCTTAGACTGTAAGCTCCTTGAAGGCAGGGACGGATGTGAATGTGAACTATGTGAATATAGTGCTATATAAATACCAATAATAATTACTTGTAAATGATGGCACACTTACCTCTAGGAGTGCTCTCCTCCAAAAACGAGGTCCGAGCGCCCCATATTTCACTGCCACTTCTTCCAGGACCGTGTTTTTGTTTTGTGCACTCAGCTCTTTTCTTGACATCTTACAGATGCCAAGAATCAGCCGTGACGGGTCACTACATTGCACATGTGCCCTGCTAAGTGTACAGATAATAACTCTGGCATAAAAGTAAAGACCTTTTTCTGGGCAGAGGAAACTCAAAGATTTCCTGCCACTAAAAAACCACCTGCTGGCAAATTTATGTTCCATAAGTCCATAAGCTTTTACTTACCTGACCCTCACTCACCGGCAGTCAGCGTGCACCTCTCCCCTACACTCCAGCTTGTGAATTGTCCTTTCGCGTACCCACGTATAATGCAGGGCTATAGTCCCTGCACTGTATGTGGCGACATCAGTGAG
>NW_017306687.1:13025-43844 GCF_000935625.1 Nanorana parkeri | reverse complement strand
ATGGTAAGAAAGTCCCTTACACAAAACCCCCAGATCAGGGGTGGCAAACACAAGGCCCGCGGGCCGAATCCAGCCCGCCGGACCTTGTAATGTGGCCCGCACAGCAGCCACCTCATTTTGCTCAGTCTCCGCCTCCGCCCTGCCTCATGGCCCTATGTCAGGCCTCAAAATTCCCACTCGCCCCCTCGCAATTGGCGAGTGAAAATGTCAGCAATGGTGCCTCACCGGCAGGACTAGAGATGGAACACTACCGTTTTGCTGACCTCTGCACTGCACGTCACATTGCTGACCTCTGCACTGCACGTCACATTGCTGACCTCTAATGACAAATTGCCATTCAGTACAATCGCTTGCTTTCGGGGTCTCAGAAGTACCCCTTCATCAGATTGCTGATGCGGCCCCCGATGAATTTGAGTTTGCCACCCCTGCCCTAGATAAAAATGAATAGGTAACCGTTAGGCCTTGTTCACACCCAATGCAGACCAGATCCGGGCAGGTTTCTGCACACGCAGTGCAGTGGGTTGTGCCGCGTTTTGGATGCGTTTAGGGCCGGTTTTGGTAAAAAAAAAAAAGTTTTTTTTTTAAAGTTTAACATGGGCTTTCAGGCACTTGCATGCGTTTTAGATGCGTTTTTGATGCGTTTCAGACCAGATCCAGAGCAGGTAAAATAGGGCTTGCCGCAGTTTTTTCATCCGGTCTGGATCTGGTCTGGATCCGCACGCTGCGATGTGAAGTGGAGGTCAAAATACCATAGGAATACATTGGACGCAGTTTTGATCTGGTCTGCACCTGCTCTGGTTCGGATCTGCTCCGCGCTTGGTGTGAACAAGGCCTTACAGTGTGGGGGGAGGGGGGAACTCCAACTGCAAGGGGATTTTGTTTTTCCTGGAGTTAGCTTTAAGGCTAATGTGATAAAGGAGGGAGAACTTCCAGTGGAAACCTCAAAAATGGGCAATACATGGCCAAGAAGGATACTAGGTATAATTTTAACAATGGCGTTCCTTATAAATACAAAAGTATTAGCCAGTGACAACGGCTGTACAGATCTTCCTGCACATCTGAGCTTTACATCTGTAGTTATAGATGCACAGCCCTGGATGCAGTCCGTCTGTCAATGTCAATTGATCAATGCAAAAGGAGACATTGCAAATATAGCTTTGTTCCCATTTGCTGCCCAAATCCTTTGCCCTTTACCTTAACCCACCTTCACAGCTCATAACACTACGGGGTATGTAAACCGATGTCAGCCGGCTACAGCTACGTCAGAGAGGACAAGACCACACACTCACCGGCCACCCTCTCCGAGGAATAATAGTTCCCGATAACTTCATACTGGATGTCGACTGCTGGCACGGTGTCAGGATGAGTCACTTTCACGGTCAGGAGAATGCCCATCAGCAAGTACACCACCTGAGGACACAAATGCAAATCATGCAAAGCAGTTAGACACTTAACACCACAAGCAGAGTCCAGCAAATAAAGCAACTCCGACCAGTTTTGTTTTCTAGTTCTGGATAGAGAAGGAAGGAGGTAAAGAATTTGTGAGGTTTTTATTTCTGTGGCCCAACAGTGGAGATTTGTCATTACTTCCTACCCCTGTGACACTAATGTGACATGAGGGAGCGGTTTGTCACCGGGACTGGAAGGCACAGACAGCAAGAAAAAAAAAAAAAAAACCATCGCCTGAAGTTTCCACTCTTCCCCACTTCACTAAAAATGCGTTCCGTCTTCCCGGTAGGAGAGATTTCCCACCACTTTCTGTCCTGAATTGGAATGAGCTCAGGTTGGGTACGAACTTGATCTAAACCCAACTCAGAAGGAAGCTGTCAGTACCGGCCCAATCAGCTGCCACTGCCTGTCCCAAAGCTGCATGTAAACAAAAGGGGAGGGATGCTGGTGATATCATTGACCAAATAGAGCCAGGTGGCCATAAAAAGGTCAATGCCACTGAACAAATAGAGCCGGTTGGCCATACTAGGTCAACGCAACTGACCAAATAGAGCCGGTTGGCCATACTAGGTCAACGCCACTGACCAAATAGAGCCAGGTGGACATACTAGGTAAATTCTGCTGACTAAATAGAGCCAGGTGGCCATAATAAAGGTCAATGCCACTGACCAAATAGAGCAAGTTGGCCATACTAGGTCAATGCCACTGACCAAATAGAGCCAGGCCATACTAGGTCAACGCCACTGACCAAATAGAGCCAGGTGGACATACTAGGTAAATTCTGCTGACTAAATAGAGCCAGGTGGCCATAATAAAGGTCAATGCCACTGACCAAATAGAGCAAGTTGGCCATACTAGGTCAATGCCACTGACCAAATAGAGCCAGGTGGCCATACTAGGTAAATGCCATTGGCAAAATGAGGGAGAGACAGTACAGTTACAATACAATTTCAATACTGGAGGGTTAGGAGGACCCTGCTCATGAAATCTAAAAGAAGGGGCGAGTGAGAAGAGTAATAGTTGTGTGGGATGAGTTCACGGAAGAAGTAAAAGGACAGTTATTATGTTGAGGTGAGATAGGCCTCCCTGCAGAGAGGATATATAAAACATCAATCTTGTTACCACCTGAACAACACGACATGACACAAGGTCAAACATCATAAAACATTTATATTCCACAGACTCCGGCCTAAGCCAAGATACTGGATGTGAATTAGTGTAGGAGTCATAGCACTGCTAAAGGAGACCTTGCAGGAAAAAGCACCACATTCTAATAGGATGATCTACACAGCCCGGCCTGGCTTCCTGAGGGCCTGTTCACACGACGTCCGTTTTGTGTGCTGACCGGCTCCGTACGCTGCTGCACTCAAAATGCATCCCAATGTATCCCTATGTGTTTTATGGGCTACAGTTCTCACATGCGCAGTCCGTTCAGCTTACGACAGAAAAAATACTGCATGTCACATTTTGTCAGGTCCGGAAACGGTCAGGAAACGCAAACGTGTCCAAAACGTGGCAAAAACGCGTCAAAAACACATTAAAAAACGCACTGCAGCTAACATACTAACAGCCCCACTCAACCAAAAAAAAGAAAAAATTTGTTTTGTTTTACTTGAACGCATCAAAAACGCGGCCAAAAACGCACTGCATCAGTCTGCAGATCCGCACCTGATCAGGACCTGATATCATGTGAACAGGCCCTAAAACAAAATGTGCAAATATGGCTTGTGTTACATTCTGGTGTAAATAGCCAGAGACACCCACTTAATGCTGTAACACGGCAATCGGAGCGCCAAACTGATAAGACCGGCCAGACGCCATGGAGTTATTTCAGCATAGCGTCTCCTCAGCAGCTGGGCCTGCACACCGACCTGTAATAATTGTCTATTCACACTCCTCCATTCTCCTACAGCAAAACACATTTCAAGAAGAAACCCAATTCATTTTTAGGTGTACAGCAGTTTAATGTGTTTTTAAAGGTAAACAATAGGGGCTCATTCACACCTACAAGTGTATTACCCTGTGTGCTCGTAGGTGTAAGAGGGTACACACACACACACAATATATATTGACAAATGTATTGGGACATCCCTCCAAATCATTGAATCCAGGTGTTCCAATCACCTCCATGGCCACAGGTGTATAAAATCACGCACCTCGGCACGCAGACGCTTCTACAAACATTTGTGAGAGAACAGATCGCTCTCAGGAGCTCAGTGACTACAAGCGTGGTACCGTGATAGGTTGCCACCTGTGCAATAAGTCCATCCGTGACATTTCCTTGCTTCTAAATATTCCGCGGTCACCTGTTACGGGTATTATAACAAAGTGGAAGCAACTGGGAACAACAGCGCATGCTGAAGTGCGCAGAAGTCACCAACTGTCTGCAGAGTCAATAGCTACAGACCTCCGAACTTCGTGTGGCCTTCACATTGGCACAACAACAGTGTGTAGAGAGCTTCATGGAATGGGTTTCCATGGCCGAGCAGCTGCATCCAAGCCATACATCACCAAGTGCCATGCAAAGCGTCGGGTGCACTGGTGTAAAGCACGCCGCCACTGGACTCTAGAGAAGTGGAGACGTGTTCTCTGGAGTGACCAATCACGCTTCTCTGTCTGGCAATCCAAAGGACGTGTCTGGGTTTGGTGGTTGCCAGGAGAACGGTACTTGCCTGACTGCATTGTGCCAAGTGTAAAGTTTGGTGGAGGGGGGATTATGGTGTGGGGTTGTTTTTCAGGAGTTGGGCTTGGCCCCTTAGTTCCAGTGAAGGGAACTCTTAGGGCTTCAGCACACCAAGACATTTTGGACAATTTCCTGCTCCCAACTTTGTGGGAACAGTTTGGGGATGGCCCCTTCCCGTTCCAACATGACTGCGCACCAGCACAAAGCAAGGTCCATAAAGACATGGATGAACGAGTTTGGGGTGGAGGAACTTGACTGGCCTGCACAGAGTCCTGACCTCAACCCCATAGAACACCAGGTCTGCAGCTGCCCCTCACAGTCTATATCAGGGGTAGCCAAACTTCAGCCCTCCAGCTGTGGTGAAACTACAAATCCCATGATGCATCTCTCTCCGGGAGTCATGTCTGTGGCTGTGAGAATCTTGCAATGCCTCATGGGATTTGTAGTTCCACCACAGCTGGAGGGCCGGAGTTTGGTTACCTCTGGTCTATATGATATACATGGGAGCAGATTAATGTTTGCCCTTTTTTGTGAAATGCCTTTTTTGCCCATCCGACACCTTATGCTGGGTGACCTCCCTGTGGTCCCCAATACACGGTACTAGTGTCAGAGAGGGCAACTGTGTTATTAAGCTAAAATTACAACCTCCTAACACGATCTCATCAAAGTAAGGCGGCAGCACTATGTCTGAATGCATGTGCTTGGACAAAGCCGCGTTCAAATGCAGCATGTGACACCGATCCCCACCAACCCATATGATGGAAAAGGTCCTCCTACCAGACAAAACAAAAACCTTTTCAGTCCTGGCTGAACCCACCACCAGCTTAGATCATCTCTGACCGAGGTTTAGGGCTCTTCCACACCAATGTGCCTTGCTCTTTTACAACCTTTTAACAACCCCCCCCCCCCTTTTTTTTTTCTTTTAGCTTTATTGAAATATCACAAAGTGACATTTTGTTTATTTCGGTGCAGCACAGCTCAGTGCAGAGGCAGACAGACTTTAGGTGAACTCCGGTGCATGCAATGCTGCATTTTCCCACGCCTCTCTGCTCCTATGTGGTGTGAATGGGACACATGGGGAACAGGAAACAACTATTTGCGGAAATAGGCGTTGCTCAGGTGCAAAAAAAACAGTGAGGTCTCCGGAAGTAGAGAGCACAAGCTGTTACCAGGTGGCAAGATCTCAGCTACACCCTCCTATTAATGTGGTCACATACTGGTTTCCTTCTTCATGAGATCGTAGCAGGTGGTGTTGAAGGGTGTTGCTGGATGAATATTAAAGCTGAACTCCAGGCAGATATGCAGGACGCATATTAATGCAGCTCTGTATATGTATTGGTTTAATGAAATGAGTGTAAATACCTGAATGTGACTTGGCATCGGCCTCTTTCACAATATCATTAGAGCAGAAATTGGAAAGACTGGACACCACTATATTGCCTAAAGCAAAGGGTAGACAAATTCCAGCCCTCCAGCTGTAGTAAAACTACAAATCCCATCAGGTATCTGCCTCTGGGAGTCATGCCTGTGGCAGTCAGAGTACTGCAATGCCTCATGGGACTTGTAGTTGTAGCCCAGAGTTTGGCTACCCCTGCACTAAAGCCCATCTCTGGGTAAAAATAAATAAAATACCCTTGCAGTGGGGCACAGCAAGGGTTAATGGCTTGTTTTTGTCCAGGGTTAGAGTACAAGGACTTTTACTTACCTGATCCCCGTTCCATGGCAGTTGTTGCTCACCTCTCTCCCCTCCGATTTGGCTTGTGGATTGCCCCGCAGTGTCCACACCTATAATGAAGAGCCAGGTGGCCATACTAGGTCAACGTCAGTGACCATACTAGGTCAACGTCAGTGACCATAGAGCCAGGTGACCATACTAGGTCAACGTCAGTGACCACATAGAGCCAGGTGACCATACTAGGTCAACGTCAGTGACCACATAGAGCCAGGTGACCATACTAGGTCAACGTCAGTGACCACAAAGAGCCAGGTGACCATACCAGGTCAACGTCGGTGTCCAAACAGAGCCACGTGGTCATACTAGGACATTGTCATTGACCACATAGAACCAGGTAGCCATACTAGGACATTTTCATTGCCCACATTGAGCTAGTATGGCCACTTGGCTCTATGTCCTTGACCAAATAGAACCAGGGGGCCATACTAGGTCACTGTCACTTACCAAACAGAGCCAGCTGACTGCCCTGCGGTCTCTCTACATATAATACAGGGCTATGGGCCCAACAATAAAATACCGATGTCAAAGGGCCTCCTACCACTAGAGTGGGGAGGCAGAGAGACTGCTGGAACCAGATGCAGAGTCGGAGTCTGTGGGAGGGGGAATCAGGCAAGTAAGAGTCCTTTACACAGGTCCCCAAGACAAAAATAAGCAGCTAAGCCTTGCAGGTGTGGTTTGTCGCGCGTTTCCGAGGGCTACTTGGCTGTATTCCAATGGAAACGCGCAACAAAAACGGCCCAAAGTAGTACATGTACCTTTTCAGGCGTAGGCCGTTTTGTAGCGCGTTAGGGACGGGCTGAAATACGCCAAGGTGTGAACCAGACCCATTGAAAACAATGGGATTTTCATGTTTGAGCGTTTTGTAGATCGTTCGTCAAGCATAGAACGCGCTACAAAACGTTCAGGTGTGAACGAGGGCTTATGCAGAAACAGGAAACAGCTCCCGTATGTTATTTGCAATGGTTTGCCTGAAGTCCAGCTTTGAATTCTACAGGAATTTGGCCACCCGAAATCAGTTATTCAGAGCTAAATGCTGACGGTAAACAAACTCCGACTACATAAAACGTAGCTGAAAAGTAGAGCGAGGCAATAGAATCTCACATACTGGAGAGTAAACTCAGGACTACAACTTAGATTACAAGTTCAGTGGCAGCAACAAACTTATCAGGGCGAGGAAGTATCCCCGCGCCTCAGCAGGTCACATGACCAATGATTCAGAGAAGACAAATGACTCAGACAGAGAATGAATGGTTTCCTTTAGTACATGAAGAACATTCACATTGGACTTGTCCGTTCCTGTACATGAGCTGACACTCTACTTTCTAATAAAATGTCAAAGAAAAAAAAAAAAAAAAAAGATGATTTGAATGAAGCATTGTAAAATGACAAGTTTTATCCCGGTTTCCTGGTTTGAACAAGACCTGTATACATCCGCCCAGCAATAGTCACCGCAAACCATCTGGAGATGTCTGCTATTGCATGCAAGAGGAGGATTATTCACCTCAACCACTTCCACTTAGGCACTCCAAGGTGATCCCGTTTTTGGCCCCCAAATGAAGAAACATGTCGGTATTGAGGGGGTGGTAATGGTGCACTAAATCAGCCTCTCTCAACAAGGGCGTCATGGCTTCCCCAGGGGTGCCTCGAAATGTTATCCCTCAAATGAAAAGATTGCCAATAATGTGAATGGGGGCTCCAGATGTGAAAAAGGAGGACTCTAATGTGAAGAGGAACTCCGAGTGTGTGAGATGGGCTCCTAATAAGATGGGCTCCTGATGTAAACAATGTGAACCCCACTTTTGCATTTTTTGCTTGGGTTTTTCCCTTTCCCTTAGGGTCTGGTATGGATTTTGGAGGGACCACACGTCATTTTTTATATTTACATATTTTAGACTGGGGTGCTCAGAGTTTCCATATACTCAGGCAGCACAGTGGGTAGTGGTTAGCACTTCTCCCTTGCAGCACTGGGAGGCCCCCCGGTTCAAATCCCAGCCAGGTCACTATCTGCAAGAAGTTTGCATGTCCTCCCTGTGGTTGTGTGGGTTTCCTCCGGGTACTCCTGTTTCCTCCCACACTCCAAAGACATGCTGGAAGGTTCATTGGCTCCGGTCTAAATTGGCCCTGAATGTATGCGTGCAATAGGAACCATAGATTGTAAGCTCCTTGAGGACAGGGACTGATGTGAATGGGCACTATGTAAATTGTAAGTGCTATGTAATTACCTGTAACAAATACTTTTAAAGGGTGCCGTGGTGGGGGGAAAAAAAAAAGGTTGAGGAATGCTGCACTAGATACAGCGCACAGGTCATAACACCGAGTGATCAGGCGGTGAAGGGGTTAATGCACAGGTCACATACAACGGCACTATGAGGATGAAGGGTTAATGTACAGATGTGCAGGATCACTGAGATGCAGGGGTTAATAAATGGGTCACAACACACCAGGGGTGGTGGGCAACTCCGGCCCTCCAGCTGTGCTTTAACTACGAATCCCAACATACGGGCATGACTCCCAGTGGCAGAGGTAACTGTCAGTCTTGCAATGCCCCATGACATTTATAGTTCCACAACGGCGGGAGGGCCAACCCCGCAATACAGGCAGGCTGGAGATCAATAGTTTAGGAGTGGAGGGTCAATGAAGGGGTTAAAGATCTCTAGTCCATGTCAGTGAGAATGAATGCATGAATCAGCAGCTGCTGACCCATTCATTGATCCTCCCCATTGATAAACTACCAGGATCCCTCTCTTTCCTCTGTAGTAAGGGGAGGGATCTTGTGTAAACAGTACCATGTGACTGCAGTGCTGTGTCAACACAGCGATCACAAGGTGTGGAAAACGCTCAGATCGGCTTGGTACAATGTGTCTTGTGTACTGAGCTGTCCGAGGATGACTGCGTACAGAGAAATTACCAGTTGCAGCGAGCGCCCAATGCTTATTTACGGAATTACGTTTTAAAATGTAATTTCAGAAATAGACGTCCACCTCCCGCTGATTTTTTGGTTTACAATATGGCAGGGAGGGGGGTGGTTAAAGGGTTAGTACACCTTTATAGAAACATACCCTGTGCAGTCCCTGAATTATTATGGAATTCAGGAGCCAGCCTCTCCCATCAGCGAGCCAGCAGGATTTTCTTTAATGAGCCAGCTCCACTGACAACTAGAACACAAAACTTCCAAAAGTAAGGCGCCAGCTGTCATTTATAAGGAGCATTGGCTCCCCAGCTCCTGGGGTTTGTCCAGCTCGGTTTTACAATTATATAATAATGCTCTTTCCATACCTGTAGGCCTTTTGCTCAAGGTGTGAAGCCTGCTGCAAACAAATCCTGCCAGTTGTGTAGGACAGATCAGCTGTTAGGACGAGCGCCCCCCTAGCAGTACAAAGGCGAGTGCCATCCTTCTTCCCGAGACTCCGAACATGCGCAGCGTACTCCGTCTCCCGCCGCCAATGCCAAGCTCATCCGAGGCGACAGGAGAGAGTGCACTGCGCATGTACGGGGGCTCCGGCTTTTGAAAAGATTTTGAAGTGTGTCTGTGGGAATTGGCGTCCATTCAGCCAGAAGAGAATATGTGTGGTCAGGTCCTGGTACTGGACAGGAAGACATGGCTGGCAACTGGCATTCCGATACAAAAGTGTTCAAAATAGTTGAGGACTGGGCTCTGTGTTGGCTTCAACACCAAATACACCTATCCATAGCTTTATGGACCGGGTTTGTGTCATGCTAGAATAAGAAGGGGCCTCCCCCAAACGGTTGCCGCTGATACAGAAGTGCACAAGTCGAAAATCTATTTGTAGGTTGTAGCATTACCAGTACCTTTCACTGGAAGAACTTGAACTCAGTCTTTTGGAAGGGGCTGGGGGGGGGATGATACTTTACCATATATTTTGTGTGAGGTTCAGGTGTCCACAAACTATTATCATTATACAGGATTTATATAGCGCCAACAGTTTGCGCAGCGCTTTACAATATAAGGAAGATATTACAGTTGCAATACAAATCAAGACAAGATAGTAAGGAGGGCCCTGCTCCTGAGGGCTTACAATCTAAAAGGGAGGGGCAAGTGATACATGAGGAGGTAGCCGTGTGGGGATGAATTGTTTGAGAAGGTGATAGTTCAGTGCTTGGGTTGAGTTTGGATTGTTGGCCATATAGTGTAGTGTAAGCCAGCAAATAAATGTTAAAAAAAAAGCGTTGTGGCCCCTCCAAAATCCATGCCAGATAAGGGTCTGGTATGGTTTTGAAGGGGGAAACCGCATGCAATAAATCCATCTCTGACTGGATCCCACCCTCCATGGATTGGCTTCATTTGTTTCCATGCTAGTAGCAGACGGGCCTGGCTGGACAATGAAAGGCATGATGATGTGCAGAGATTTTGTAGCACCCCCAAAGAAGCCAGAAGGTCTAAACAGACCCTTGATATTTCCCTTTTAAAAAAGGGACACAGAGTCCTCAATCTCTTTTTCCGCAGCCCCGGCATGCAAGGAACAGGAACTTCTCAGCACAATCTGGAGATGGTAAATATTTACTATCAACCCAGTCATGAATGGACAGGAAGCTGCCTATTGTTCATTCATAAAGTGAGTACATAGTAAATATTTACCAATGCATTGTCCACAATCATGATTGAACTGGAAGCCATGTATAGCACTTCCTATTCATTCATAACTGGGGACATAGTAAGCTTACTATGTCCTCGGTTATCTACAAACACTGATCGCTCAGTGTTTGTGCTCTGCTCTCCATCCTAACTGCTCCGTCCGCTCCCACCTGTCACTGGAACCAAGCTCTCATCCCTGCACCGCCCCACTTAGCATCCCGATAGCTGTCCTCCACCTGCACTGCACTGCCCTGCTCAGCCTCCTGACAGCTTCTCTCCTCACCACTGGGTGCCAGCAGCTGGATTGGCTGTGTGTCCCCTCTGATCCTTGCTACCTCTGCCAACACAGGCAGGTGAGAGCAGCAGAGATCAGAGGGGACACAGACCGAAGCTTGCAGCCGGCACCCAGCGGGGAGGAGAGCAGAGGGAATGCACTGCATTTTCATCCATTTTTTGGTACCATCAGCATTATGCCCATAGTATCATGTTCGGCCGAAATGTCGGTGCATCCCTAATGCATCTGCCTCAGGGAGTCATGCCTGGGGTTGTCAGAGTCCTGTCATGCCTAATAAGATTTGTTATTTCACAACAGTTGGAGGACCAAAGTTCAGCTACCCCTGTTCTATAACTTCACCGGGCCTGGCATCTCAACTGAAAAGACTCATTTTAACATGACGTGCGATAGTCTGTGTGATCATCTGAGGCATTTATTACCGCAGGAAGATCTTTTGACATGCTTATGCATTTTTGTTATTCCCTGCCCCCTTCATGGAAGTGCCAAACAGGCCAAATCCTAGAGATAAAAGTCCGATTGTGCAATCGGAACAAGGCTAGGGCATTGCTCGCCGCTCGCGCTTCTCAGGGAAGGCTTTGTCCTTGTAGATGTTTTTATCTGCAGCCGGGAAACAGGCCAAATCAGGTTCTTTACACAGAGCTGCTGCTGCTATCACTTTCACTAAAAGGTCATGGCAGCCGGGAGGTAAGTGAAGTGGATCTAAAAGACAGAACTCCGGCCTGATCAAAAAGATTATTTTCAAATGAGCAGCTGCTAATATCGCTTAAAAAAACCCAATTAGCACGTCCACTTGCCTCTCTCACAACAAAAAACTGCTAAAGTCTCCCATACCCTGAAAAATGCTGCGCCTGTGCCTACGCCCGCCACAGGATAACAGAGCACAACTTTCCTATAGCCAAAGGGAAAGCATTATGGAAGCCGTGTATTCCTTATTTCAGACTTCGCTATCCAGTACCGATATTTTTTTTCCGGAACACGCCGATACAGAGTACCGGTGCCCCGATTATTAGGAAGTCAGGCGGCGGATCGTGACCCATCGCCCAGCTTCCTGATTGCCTGTGGAGCCAGTGTTCTAGAGAAAGAACAACGTATTCAGAGGCTCGCTGACCAATCAGGAACACGGGCATCTGGTCATGACCCGGCACCCGGCTTCCTGATTGGCTAGGAAGCAGGCTTCACTTGTTCATAGGCAGCCTGGCTTCCTGACCAATCGGGAGGCGGGTCATTACATGCCGCCCGGCTTCCTGAGCGGTTAGGAAGTCAGGCTGCTTAGGAACACATCAAGTCGGCTTCCTAGCCAATCAGGAAGGCGGGCCATAACCCAACACCATGCTCCCTCGGCAGTGCCAGTCAGAGGGAGATGTCCCTCTGACCGGAAGTTCCAGTATTGGAGGCAAGCATTAGACCATTTGGGCGAGTACAGGTACTCGCCCAAATACTTGGTATCGGCACCAATACTAGTATCGGTGCATCCCTACTTGCCACACTTAGGCCTGGTTCACAGCGTACTGTTGCAGCCGATTGAGCGTGACAAAAATTTCGCCCCCAAAAAATCCCCCTTCATTCTTATGGCCACCGGTTGACACCTCAGCATTTTGTCGCAATAAGCAAAATGCCTGTCGCAGGAAAAATCCATAGTTCGTTTTGGCAGTGTACAGCTTGTCTTGTCCCCATAGAGACAATAGGAAACGCGTTGCAATTAGTTTTGCTTGTGTTTGCATGCGTGTGCGTGCTGTTTTACCATTGACATCCATGTGTCACAATCTGCTCATAAAAAAACGAAATGAAAACTCTGCCGCCCGAGTGTGAATCAAGGGGTCCATTTATAAACAATTTGCAGGGCTGTCCACCCAAAACGAACGTTCTTTAGTTTTCTTCAGAAGCGAGAGGCAGAGCCAGCTGCCAATCAGGTGAAGGGGCGGATCCCGACAATATTTTGGAATGAAAGGAATCTAAACCACATTCACTGATGGCATTCTGTTAGCTTGAGAAAACATCTGTATCACTATGGTCAAAAATGATCGCCGATTTGACCCTTCTAACAGTAAATCGAACGGTTTGAAAAGGAATTTTTTTAAACAAACAACTACTGGCGTATGATCAGCTTTAGCCTGCTATGCACAATACTAGCAGGTGGTAAAGTTTAACAGGCACACATATAAAGTTTGCTTGTAAAGGATTTATTGCAGGTAGATGTGGCTGCCAATACCCAACCAAGGACTCTACTTGCGGTAACCTCGCCTTTTTCGCTCAGTTGCCCAAGCGCACACAAAAACTCTATAGACTTTATCCAGATTTTGGATTGTGGGGCAGCACGGCAAAAAGACTTTGTGGGGCAAATAGGCAAAGGTCAAACAGCAGGATGAGGAGTACAAGCAGGAGGTCAGATTAGAACTTTTGCCAACACTGGAAAATGCTACATACTCAATTTGTAAACCATGCCATCCAACAGTGCCCATGCATTGAGGTTGTTGTAAGCTATTGCGCCAGCAATGGGTCAGAACTTTCTACATCGACTCAATCTGTACTGTAAATCATGCCATGCCATCTAACAGTGCCCATGCATTGAGGTTGTTGTAAGCTATTGCGCCAGCAATGGGTCAGAACTTTCTACATCGACTCAATCTGTACTGTAAATCATGCCATCCCTCCTGTTAGTCCATCTAACAGTGCCCATGCATAGAGGTTGTTGTAAGCCATTCATTGCTGCAGCATGCCACCGTTTTCCAACAATCTCTACATAGCAGCTGTGAAAACTCAGAGATTGGAAAATAAAATTGGTTCCAACAGTCTGTGTACAATGTTATTGTCCCTCTTTTGCTGATTGGTTGAAGTAATAAGGTCAACAGAAAAGTTAATTGCAGCCAATGGGGAAACGAGGAGAGGAAGCGATGCGGCCGCCTCAGAACTAGGCTTAGAACTCAACACCACCCCCTTCAAGCCACTTCACTCCCGCTGGCGGGAAAAAATTCTTCCATTCCCGACAGCATCACCAGGCTACCAGACTTCCCAACCCACTGGCAGGGGGACCACAGGCAGGCACACGCCGGGAGACATCAGGTGTCTGTCCCCTAGAAAAAAAGGACACAGAGAACCTGGCAACAAGAGTAGGGGAACCCTCTGACCACCAGGGCAAGTCTGAAGCCTGCAGATATGGAGCAGCAGAGCCCTACAGAGGGAGGGGGGCCGCTGACTTCAAGGCCATCCGGACCCGAAAAGAAACAAACATGTCAACACTCCTGGATGGTAAGAAACACAATCTAAACTGACCTCAGCTGAGGGACGAGGGGGGTGGGAGGGGTTCTTAAACCTCTTTACGATTGTGTTTCCTGTAGATGGAGAGCCAAATCATCTCTCAGGTTGCTGTCCTGGAAGAGGAATGGGAGAAAAATTAACTTTTTACAGGTTCTGCTATAGAGCCGAGCCGTGACCGAGAGCAATAAAGAGCTTTTATATGCACGGGTGCTATGCTGGCCTGGCTTTATAGATCAGCAGATCAGAAGCGAGTTTGTCAAGAAACACAGATATGTTCAGTCCCCTTGACATGCCTAGTGATAACAAAAATGATTATAATTTCACTTTGATATCTGATAGAATATATCAAGCTTCTGAAATGAAACAAACATCATAGTAGAATGACTCACAGTCAAATAGCAGGTGAGTAGGAGTCACCTTTGCACTGTCAGACCTGATATTGTATAGACTAGGAAGTTACAAGCATTGCTTCCCCAACCAGGATCTTCACCTAAAAATAACTCTTCATAGAATAAGATATAATGATAAACTGACAGTGCTTTGGTTTGAGAACCGGTTCCTCCAGCTTTGGGTGCCGTCAATGCCAAAAGCAATACGACGTTACTGTTTAATGTAAATAGGGTTCATTCAGAACAAAGAGCAATCACTAGGGGTAGGTACATCTCCAGGCTCTGTACTGGGTCCTGTTCTATGTAATCTACTCGTAAGTGATATAACTGAAGGTTTGTTGAGCGAGGAATGCCTGTTTAGACTTTGTGGGGCAAATAGGCAAAGGTCAAACAGCAGGATGAGGAGTACAAGCAGGAGGTCAGATTAGAACTTTTGCCAACACTGGAAAATGCTACATACTCAATTTGTAAACCATGCCATCCAACAGTGCCCATGCATTGAGGTTGTTGTAAGCTATTGCGCCAGCAATGGGTCAGAACTTTCTACATCGACTCAATCTGTACTGTAAATCATGCCATGCCATCTAACAGTGCCCATGCATTGAGGTTGTTGTAAGCTATTGCGCCAGCAATGGGTCAGAACTTTCTACATCGACTCAATCTGTACTGTAAATCATGCCATCCCTCCTGTTAGTCCATCTAACAGTGCCCATGCATAGAGGTTGTTGTAAGCCATTCATTGCTGCAGCATGCCACCGTTTTCCAACAATCTCTACATAACAGCTGTGAAAACTCAGAGATTGGAAAATAAAATTGGTTCCAACAGTCTGTGTACAATGTTATTGTCCCTCTTTTGCTGATTGGTTGAAGTAATAAGGTCAACAGAAAAGTTAATTGCAGCCAATGGGGAAACGAGGAGAGGAAGCGATGCGGCCGCCTCAGAACTAGGCTTAGAACTCAACACCACCCCCTTCAAGCCACTTCACTCCCGCTGGCGGGAAAAAATTCTTCCATTCCCGACAGCATCACCAGGCTACCAGACTTCCCAACCCACTGGCAGGGGGACCACAGGCAGGCACACGCCGGGAGACATCAGGTGTCTGTCCCCTAGAAAAAAAGGACACAGAGAACCTGGCAACAAGAGTAGGGGAACCCTCTGACCACCAGGGCAAGTCTGAAGCCTGCAGATATGGAGCAGCAGAGCCCTACAGAGGGAGGGGGGCCGCTGACTTCAAGGCCATCCGGACCCGAAAAGAAACAAACATGTCAACACTCCTGGATGGTAAGAAACACAATCTAAACTGACCTCAGCTGAGGGACGAGGGGGGTGGGAGGGGTTCTTAAACCTCTTTACGATTGTGTTTCCTGTAGATGGAGAGCCAAATCATCTCTCAGGTTGCTGTCCTGGAAGAGGAATGGGAGAAAAATTAACTTTTTACAGGTTCTGCTATAGAGCCGAGCCGTGACCGAGAGCAATAAAGAGCTTTTATATGCACGGGTGCTATGCTGGCCTGGCTTTATAGATCAGCAGATCAGAAGCGAGTTTGTCAAGAAACACAGATATGTTCAGTCCCCTTGACATGCCTAGTGATAACAAAAATGATTATAATTTCACTTTGATATCTGATAGAATATATCAAGCTTCTGAAATGAAACAAACATCATAGTAGAATGACTCACAGTCAAATAGCAGGTGAGTAGGAGTCACCTTTGCACTGTCAGACCTGATATTGTATAGACTAGGAAGTTACAAGCATTGCTTCCCCAACCAGGATCTTCACCTAAAAATAACTCTTCATAGAATAAGATATAATGATAAACTGACAGTGCTTTGGTTTGAGAACCGGTTCCTCCAGCTTTGGGTGCCGTCAATGCCAAAAGCAATACGACGTTACTGTTTAATGTAAATAGGGTTCATTCAGAACAAAGAGCAATCACTAGTGGTAGGTACATCTCCAGGCTCTGTACTGGGTCCTGTTCTATGTAATCTACTCGTAAGTGATATAACTGAAGGTTTGTTGAGCGAGGAATGCCTGTTTGTTGATGACACAAAAGGTGAGCAATAGTGTTGATTAGGGCTGCAACAACTAAAATCTACTAAATAGATTATAATCGATGATTGAAAAAAGTTGTCAACTTTTTCAATCATCGAATAATCGGCTTCCGATTAGTTGGCCCTGTTCACGGCTCCACACTCGCTGCACCTGCTCACGCTCACCGCTGCCAGACCCGCCTACCTTTAACGTTCTACACGTGTATAATGTACTATTGCTGGCATTTGTTGTATTCCTATATAGCTGGTGGTATTCTGCATTGCGCTGTATTGAGGACTACAAATCCCAGCAATAATACATTATACACCGCAATGCGGAATACCACCAGCTATAGAAGAGCACAACAAATCCCAGCAATAGTACATTATGCAGCACAATGCAGAATACCGCTAGCTATAATGTACTATTGCTGGGATTTGTAGTCCTCTATAGCCGGAGCCATTCTGCATGCATTGCTATATAATTTTAAACTTTCCATTTCACTATATTGCACACCACACTTTTTTTTCTTTTTTACTTCCACCGCTCCGAGCTTGCTCCTGTGATGGACTACAATCTCAATACAAACAAGTAGTCCATCACTGGAGCCACTTTTTAAAATGTATTTTATTATTTTATTTTTTATCCGATTAGTCGAACTCAATAATCGGCTAACTAATCAATTTTGAAAATAATCGTTAGCTGCAGCTCTAGTGTTGATATTCTTGGAGGTGTCTGAACATGCCGATGTAATCTTATATAATCATGAGTCGGCATTGCTGGAAGATTGGTCAAAGCAGTGGAAACTAGGGATGCACCAATTCCGATACTGGTAACTGTACAGATACCGAGTATTTGGGCGAGTATTCATACCTCGCCCAAATGCTCCGATACCGGAACTTCTGGACAGAGGGGGATCTCCCTCTGACCGGAAGTGGCAAGGGAGCATGGAACAGACTTCCTTTCCAATCAGGAAGCAAGGCAGGGGTTATGACCCACCTCCCGGCTTCCTGATTGGCTAGGAAGCTGACTTCTCTTGTTGCTAGGCAGCATGACTTCCTGACCAATTAGGAAGCCGGAAGGCAGGTCATGGCTTGCCGCCCAACTTCCTGACTTGACTAGGAAGCCGGCTTCACTGGTTGCGAGGCAGCCTGGCGGCACGCAATGACCCACCTCCCTGATTGGTCAGGAAGCCAGGCTGCCTAGGAACAAGTGAAGCCGGTGTTTTTTCGCTCGAACAACAGCTTTACAGGCAATCAGGAAGCCGGGCGAAGAGTCATAATCCGTCGCCCGACTACCTGATAATTGGGGCACATGGCACTGGTACTCGGTATCAGGAAAAAAAATATCAGTACTCGATACCAAAAAACTGGTATCGGTGCATCCCTAGTGAAAACTACAGTTCAATGTTCCTAAATGCAAAATAAATGCACTTAGGGGGGAAAAAAATCCCTAATATTTCGGGAAGAATTTCCCTAGATCAGGGGTGGATAAATAATATGGACTTCAGGAACCGGTCCGTCCAATACAGGAGCCAGCAAGATTTGTTTTAGAGGCCAGCTCAATTGAAAGCAACTAGAGTAAACCTCAAAAGTTAGGTGCTGGCTATCATTTTTAAGATGCCTTGGGGACCTGGCTCCTGGGATCTATCCAGCCCTGTTCTAGATATATTCAGATTCCTCAAAGTAAAGACATGGGGGTTTCCATGAAGAATACGCTAGAGATGACCCAGCTGCACAGAACGGTTTATGCAATGCTGGTCTGATTTCTCCATAGGGCAGAAAACGTCTTATCTCTTCAAAAGCAGGACGTATGTGAGGGTGTAGAGACATCACATGCTTCCTTCCAGAATCACAGATAGGCAAAGACCAAGAATCGTACACATTTAGCAAAGGGCAGACTCTAGAAGAATCTCACAAATCCAGTTACAGCTTGTTTATGCCAAAAGCTTCTCAAAACACACACATTAGAAATATGTAAGACTTTTGGGATATCTGAACTGGATGAGAGTGCGAAGAAACATTTTCCCAACATTAACAAGTCTACTTATATCTGGTTCGCCCCAAATTATAGCTGGGCAAACGGCATTGACTTTACAAAACGTCCAGTAGATGAGCAGGGCCGGATTTCCTCTCTCTGCTGCCCCCAGGCCAGGTTCCTCAATGCACCCCCCGCCAATGGAGAATGGTAACCAGATGGCAGGGGCGGCAGTGTTAGTTTGAATTTTTTTATTGTTTTTGTTTCCTTTTTATTTGCAGTGTTATTACAAGTGATATTGGCGACATCGCCCAGATCACTTGTACATGAACGAGCGGTTTTATCCGCTCTATATTTAGCCCTGCTTGCCCAAAACAACTACCTGCCCGGCACTGCATGTCCCGGGCGTCGGGAGATTCTACACCCCTGCCGCCCCAAGGCCGGGCCTCAGTGGCCTAGTGGGAAATCTGGCCCTGTAGATGAGCAATGGAATTTATTACTACTCGGTGCCATCTAGCAGGTGTAATGCCAGGAGAACCCATTATAAAATCAGACCGAAATGGTCGCACCATTTTTACCACTGTGATCGTGTCAATAACACTTCCAATCTCTAAGTGGCTACAATCGCTCCTCCAATGTATGCGATGCACATGTGTCTTTTTTCAACCTGACTATGTATCTATCAAGGGAATCATGGCTGCCACCTAGGCTGGACTTTAAACATGTCTGCCTTTGTTCATCCCCATTACATTCGGACTGGTTAGATTCATTTCCATGCAAAAAAATAAAACAATCATGGCAGTCGGGAAATGGACAGAATCTAATTGTAGAGGTCTATGGAGATGCAAAGGCCTGTTGAGATGATTCTTCTCCCCAGTGTTTACCAAAATAGGAGCTTTTGGTCAATGGCCTCAAGTGACCGTCCACCATGAGATCACAGAACTACAATTTCTGCAGCCAATTAAGAAAGGATGATGAAAGCTTTAGGCTTGTGTCCATGGCTCAGTTTGAGACACCTCTGAGATGGTTCAGAATTCATGGATTGGCAGATTTGATCTCCTTCTCACCTGAATCAGTTCTGCTTCAAGCAGGTTTTGCATTCCCGTAGACCTGTATGACCATGTAAAATCTGTCCGAGCCAGCTGACAAAAGGACCTTATCCCTATTACGGTACTTTAAAAGAAAACAAAATGGTTTCATACATATGTTGTCTAACACATAGGGCTCTGGGGATCCATTGTCATGTATGAAATCTTTATGTGTAAAACGTTGTAAAAAGGTTCCTTTTAAAAAGTTATATCTGTAAAAAATAAATCAAGCCAACTGGACTTGCTGTCTTTTTCAAGAAGATGTTTAGCTGGTCATCTAACTAGCTCTCTCAGTTCAGAATTCAAAAGGCTAGTTGGCAAGTCCAGTTGACTTGATTTATTTTTTACAGCTATACCATGACCTGGACGAATGAGAACCTTTACCGATCCCGTGAATGTTGTCTCCTGCAGCACCTTGACTTGCATTTCTTTTGCTGATGGGAGCAGAGAGAAGAAGCCCTGTGCATGTTCCGAGTCAACCCAAGTTGGAGCTTACACATAGCCGAGGACCCTTCTCACCCCAATGGGATGGCACTGGTGCCTAACCTACCAATTCCCAAGCACCAGCAATGTCACATGGGAGTCACATGATCCCCTATATCCAGAAGTATTGGGTATTTCAGGTTGATTCTAATAGCCAACGCAGTAGCAAGAAAGCAACAAGTAAGGAGAGTTTATGAAGGAGGTAGACTGGACATAAAGGTGAACCTGTCTCTTTGCCCTACATTAGCAAAGCACCACAGGTTCACTGCAAAGTGACTCTGCCATAAGAAAAACTATGGGGACCACCATTGGTGGCTCGCTTATGAAAATTCTAATTGCCTGAGTGAGCTAGACTCTCAAGTGTCCCAGACCATGAACAAGCATGCTGTAACGCAGTCTCAGAAAAGTTTCCGAATTCCTTAGCACTACATCTGTTCTAGGTCACAGACTCAAGAAGCATGGAAGCATCAGCATGACAGCCAGGGAAACATCATTCTAACAGGAGAGGTCAGCAATGGCAGCCCCCATATTTTTCCTATGACAGAGTCACTTCAAAGCCTCCTTCCCCTCCTTATGCAACCAAGTTTTCAGATACAAGAAACTTAAAACTGGTTAGAATACCAAGTAGGCTGTCAGAGAACATACAAAGTATATCTATCCCCCACCCCTCAAGGCCCTCATTAGCAGAGCACAAGGTCTCCTCCACTGAGGGGAACAGTTTAAATCTGAATGATGGCATGCAAATGTTTTCAAGAAAGAAGAACGAATTATAGGAAGATGCAGCCAACTGTTTCTCCAGAATTCTCCCCTGGGCTTGCGCAAGACAGGAGAAAAAAACTGACATGCAAGCAATACAAAAAACATGACTCAGTTAATTTGCATTCCGATATCACCCCCCTTCATCCCCGGCCCCACTGTTCTCTGCAGGAGACTTCAGTTGGTCACATGTTACAGTCCAAACCTCTAATCCAGGCTTTATTTATTAGGAAAAGTATGGTCTGTGAATGAACCAATAAAGAGGGGGGTTGGGGTTGTAATAAGCAGACTGCAAAAGCCCTAGGACCCGCTAAGGCTGAAGATCATCATGTGAAGGACTCCCTCCTTTGCCGATTGTGAAGGAGTTGTATTGGCTGTGATTGGCTGTACCCATAGCCTATGGATGCACTTGCTGAGGGCTGAAATTCTGTGTTTGGGGAGTAGATCTGTCTGCAGGTTGACATGTCCATGGGCAGCTGTACGCTTTACCTGGGCTACCACCCACATTTTTATGTTGAATGCCCCACTGCAACCATATGCACGAGCCCTCAGCCCCCCATTCACACCTGTGCAATACGACATTACACGTGCACGGCAACGTCTGTACAGACATGCCACGGGGTACTGCCAGATATTTGGGACCCGGCCGAGACCTATGACACTTCTGCACATGCGTGCGTGGCCAGAAACATTGCCTCCTGGGTAGTGCGGTGTGGACATTCCAAAAGGCAGCGGGTGGCTGATAAATATGCCATCCTTGTCTACATGAGCGATCAGGAGGCGGGCGGACCCAGCACTACTAAGAGAAAAAAATATACAAAATATGATTGTAGAAGAGGAAGGGGCTGGAGGTGGCTAAGAGGAAGTACATTTTATGGATGAAGGACCACTTTAAGCAGCTAATAAATATTGCCCAACATAAATGCAACCACAATCTGCCAGAATACGCTCTCAGAGGCATCAGGAGCCCCAGTTTGGCATTTTAGCACCCCCACCGCATGGACTGACGTTCTTGGCACATACAGGCATTCAAATAGAAAATGTGACATTTAGGAGGAGAAAGTTGTGGTTGACTTGCATTGCCTGCAGTCCAAACCCACCTCAACAGGACATGCTGGATAAAAAACACGCAGGTCAATGCAAAGTGTCCGATGTATGCTCTCTACAGTCAAGCCAAGAGCAGTCTTGGTACTGCTCAAATAAAGTCAATGGGATTTGCCGACTTCCCTTCCCAATGCAGGCCCATAAGATACTGAGATCCATTCTGGCGAGCACCAAAAAGTCCACCCTGAGATCAAGTTTGATATTCGCTCTCCTTTCTCCCTCAGCTTGTCCGCGTGCCCGCAGCCTCTGGCCATCTACGGCGGCATGTCCCAGAGATGCAACAGGAAGTTAAAGGAAAGCTCCCAGAGTGACGTGAATTACACTCTTCGTTGCCCCCAGAACAGGTGTCACGGTTGGAAAATTTCCCCTCACCTCGTTTTGAGGACGACTCTAAAATGTTAGCTTTTCCCTCATTTTGTTTCTCAGTGACAACGGTCACCAGTACAAAAAGGGGGGGGGGCATGCAATCACCCCATTGGACACACGGGCAGCAATAAAAACTGACCCTCCCCCACTCCATGCAAAACAAAAACAAAAAAAGCAACGGTCTTTCTCAACCAGAATTATGTAGAACCCTAGACTTCCTCCTGACATTCCTAGTTGGTTCTTTGAGAAGAGAGCAGTGATGACTTCATCACCCACCTTCCCCTTTGAGCAATACGCCTCTGTCTATATAATCTTATTTATACTTGTTTGCAATGACCCGAGAGCTTTGGGTATATTCAGCTCTAGCAGAGGTTCCCCACAACAAAAAAGTAAGCAGTGCCATGCATTAGAAGGCTTGTACTGATCCCTACCCAGCCAGAACAAAGTGTTTTAGTATTGCGAGGTGAACTGTAAAAGAAACCTGGAGAAATGAGGAGGGAGGGGGGGGGAGCTGACATCATAGCAATGCTACAAGCCTGGCCAGTGCTGTCACTAAGGTTTATGCCACCTGGTGCAATGTCGTTCAGGGGGCAGCAGGGGTGGTGTTGGTGCCTGGGGTCCCTTAGCACCCTGGGATACTGCTGCCACCTCATTATAGGGACGGAACCCTGTGCCTGGCTGTGCAATGCTGAGTCACAGACCTGGAACAAGCAAGATAAGTCAGACCTTCTGATCTGCAGGACAGCGCTGGGTCATGTGACTCAGAGCATTGAAGGTATTAGATCACATGGTCAGCCGGGCTTATTTCATGTTCTGTCATGCCCCCAGTCTGCTACTGACAGCCAATGACAAGCGGGACCATACTTCATCTGTAGTTGACAACTGCATTTCTATAAGGACATGTACCCTTTAAGACTCTTGTCACCTAGGCGCCCCTCCCCCATGTGCTCTACCCTGGCTGAGACTTGCTGTCCCCCCGGACGAAGTAACACGGCCGCTTACCATGTACTTGGTGCCCAGGATGATGGTGCCGGTCCTCACATGGCAGCAGCCGCAGCACCGAGTGCTGTACAGCCGGTCACGGCTCCGTTTCAGGTTCATGGCGACTCTCCGTGCGCTCCCACAGCCTTCTTCTGCTTCTCTCTGTGCCACTGAGCGCGGTGATGTCAGACGTACCGCACAGCTGAGTGAGAGGGGGTTGGAGCTTGATGTCAGCATCTGTCATCCTGGAAGAGGCCCAGGAAACGTGGGCGGCCATGTTGGAGAAGGGAAGTTTGCCCATTTTTTCTGGGCAGCTGCCAGGTTGCATGTTTTAATGGAAACCGCTGTAAACTGATAGAATAAAGTGAGGTTTGGGTTATGAGACTGCCTGAATAAAATAATGATGACTTTTGAAACAACACTAAGTAATTCAGAAAATAATAGCAGGTATGGCTAAACCCCAAAGGATGGAGAGCCTCATCCATGACAAGTATGAACTAACCCTATGAGACAAATCTTTCTGCATTGACTTTGGCCTGACTTGCTCCTGAATTCTGTGTTTGTTGAATAACGCTATGTTAAAGCTATATAACACTATGGAAAAAGTTGGCACACGCCCCTCCGCAAAAAAAAATCCTCGCTGTCAGGCTCCAATTCTCTGCTCTTTTAGGCCTCGTTCACGCCAGGGCGGATCGGCCGCGTCACTGCTCTGCGTGATCTGAACTGCCTGCCGCCCATAATGCTCCCTGACTTATGGTCCTCCTCCAACCTATCTGAGCTTCAGTGTCACCTACAACTCCATCTCCTTGTCCACTTTTCATAGGGGTCCTCCAAGGCTGTGTCTTCGGGCCCCTTCCATTCTATATTGACACCTCCTCCCTGGGTCAGTTGATTGCCTTCCATGGCTTCCAATATCATCACTATGCTGGCAGCACCCAAATCTGTCTCTCTGTTCCTCAGCTCACCCCTCAGTGTTCTCAGTACATGGCTGACATATCAGTTTGAGTGTCACACCACTTCCTCAAACGCAACGCTTCCAAAAGTGAGCTGATGATATTTCCTCCCCCCTGCCATGCCCCCACCATTTACCTTTCCATCAAGGTCAATAGGACAACTATCACTTGGTTCACTCCTGCCAAGGTGATCAGTGGAATTCTGGACTCTGACTTCACCTTTCAGCCCCACATCCAATCACAGTCCAAATCCTGACACCTTCACCTCCCTAATATCGCCAAAATAGGCCGCTTTCTAACCAATGACACCACCTAGATGCCTATTCTTCAGTGGTGTATCCAGGGTATGGCACATATGGCATCACTTGAACGGGGGGCACCGCTCCATGGTTTAGTGAAAATTCTCTGAACCACGGAGACAGCAGATTGGCGATGTCATTATTCAAATCAACCCCCTGGCTGCTGCCAGTTAGTTGCTAGGACCACCTGGCAACCTAGCAACCAACCACCAGGGCACCATGTGGTTCATCTCCGAGCAGTCCCTGTCACTCAACGCCTGGTAGAAGGACGTGTAGCCAGCCTGCTTCCACTCCTCCATCAGGTACTTGGTGGTGCAGAAGCCAGCAGTGGCCAGGCCAGGCCAGGCCAGAGGAGAAGCTCTTCCCGGTGTTATAGGGTGCCTCCAACGTGTGGACCGGCAGGCACTCGCCGGGGATGATCTGAGGAGCCAATGGGTGGGAAAGAAGCACCTGAGCAGATGTAGCTGATGATTTGCTTCCCTGTCAATATGGAAAGCTTGTAATGTACATGGAATCATCTTGTTGAGACCAGGCAAGGCGGGGTTTCTCACTGTCAACAACAGGGAACCAATGAAGAGTCCGACACATGCCCTCCTTTAATCAACATTAGCCAATCAGAATTCGGCAAAGCTCCCCCCGTCCATGCTCTGGACCATGGGTAGAGCTGCATCAGCATTCGAGTTGACAGGAGAGTAAAGAAGAATGGAACAGAAAGAAACAAGCAAGAAAAGTTAGCGACCCCCCAGACCCACTATCAATGAGAGCCAACATAGGAGTCAGCTCTTGGAAGAAATGCATGGATTCAACCAGGAGAGCTTCCGGACTTCATTTGGAGATAAGCATCAGAATATTGATAGGCCAGCCATGGGCCCCAGGTGGACCCAAATTTCTCTTCTGTATTCTTCAGAGTGGAAGTGAGGTCTTCAAATGCGAAAAATGTCATCCACTTTGTCAATCCACATACGTAAAGATGGCGAGGTGATTTGTTTCCAAAGCAAGGGAATGCACACATGCACACAGCGTTCAATAAATGTACAGTTAAACAAGAGTTGTATTTGAGGGTGGAGCAATCCATGAGGTGGAACAAGCAAGCTGCTGGGTTGTCCTTCAAATTTGCCATGGTCAATTGTTCGGCAATCCCTAAAACTGCATCCCAAAAGGTACCCACTTTTGGGCAGGTCCAAAAAATGTGTAACAGTGTGCAAGTGGCCGACTGACAGCGCAAACAGAGAGAAGAGACCTGAGGGAACATAGAATGCAACCAGGTAGGTACTTTATATCACCGGGAGGCTATTTTATAGCATTGTTCCTGGACTTTACAAGCAATCTATGGGCAAAAAAGTATATACGGTCATTTAGAGCCGGAGAGGATTGTAGATCGAGATCCCTCTCCCATTTGGCCACAAAACTAGGTTCCGAAGTGGGAGTAGGTACCGCCAGACTAGAGTAGATATACGATACCACATGTCAAGCCAGTGTACCACTGCGGCAAAGCGCTGCTAAGACGTAAAGGTTGCGAAAGAGCCTGGGGATTGGGAATAGAACGTAATAAATGTCTGAGTTGAATAGCACTCCAACGATCCAATGGGGGATCTACAGTAAGATGAATGTCTTCAATGGAAAGCCATTAGTCCCGCTCCCGGAAGTTACAGACATGAAAGACCTCATACAAACGTCGCAGCCTACGGCCATCCTTGCCAGATAGAAAGTTCGGGTCCCCCAATACTGGAGTCATGGGTGAGGGGAACGGGGAGAGGGAGGTGGATTTGAAGAGAGATCGCGCCTGATGGACCATCGGGGCAATAGTCGGGTGAGGGTGGAGGGGCATGGGCCAACAACAACTGCAAACCCGCTAGTGGTACCGGAGAATCTCCCTCCTCCATAGAAACCCAACATTTAACACTACCATGACAGCACCAGTCAACCACTCTGGTAAGCAGCGAGGCTTTGTAATATTTGGCCAGGTCCGGAAGGCCAATGCCTCTAGAATGTTTGGAAAGGGTCACCACACTGTATCTCAAGCGAGGAGGAACATTGGCCCAAACAAAACTGGTGAAAAGCCGTCACAGTTGTAGAAAGTAGGAACTCGAAATTTGGAGGAAAGTCTTTTAAACCCCTTCGTGACTGACGACGTACAGTGTACGTCGCCAGCATCGGGGCTGTTTAAACAGACTCCCGGCGGCAAACGTCGCCGGGAGTCTGTTTAAACTTGTAGAGCCGACTGTCGGCTTTACAACAGAAGCGATCCTGGCGCCAGATCACTTCTGCGTCCCGAAGAAGGGGCCGCCCCCTTCGCCGGACACCCCTGCCGTGCTTCCCGGGCTCCGTTGCCCCTCCTACGGGCCCGGGAGGGGCAACGTAGTCCGCTGGGACCTGGGGAGGAGGTCGACGAATTCCGTTCATCGATCCCCTCCCCGTTCTATGGGACCGGGAGCGATGCAGATTGCATCACTTCCGGTCCCTGGGCTGTCAGTTCTGGGCTCCTGCAGCCCAGCTATAAGCTATTGAAGTGCGATCTGCACTTCAATAGCTTATTTCCAGTGTAAAGGTGACACTGGGGGTATTTTGGACCCCCAGTAGGCGCGTCGGGTGCGCCTACGTATGAAAACGACGAACGCGCTACACATGTTGGGTATCGCCGCGCACGCCGGAGTGAGAGCAATAATTCTAGGGCCAGTATTTTGGGGTATCTCTAAATTGATGACCTGTGGGGGCTTTTAAAGCGTCTTCTATGGACTTTTTGGGGTACTGCAGTTTTTCGCCGTTTTACGGACGCACGCAATTTGTAACCTGGGCATGTTGGGTATCGTTTTACTCGTTGTAACCTCATCTTTTATATTTCATTAAAAAAATGGGTATTTTGTTGTGTTTTGGGGCATTTAATTAAATTTTTCACTAAATGTTGGGGTTTAATAAGGAGTTGCGCTAATATTGCGCAACATAAAAATTTGCAACTACCACCATTTTATTCTATAGGGTCTTGGCATTCAGAAAATATATAATGTTTGGGGGTTTTAAGTCATTTTCAGGCCTAAAATGTGGAATATAACATGGGTACAAAAAATGGAAAAAAAGGCCTCAGTCATGAAGGGGTTAAACTCAATGGTGCTAAGCTTCAGTTTAACGCTACTTTGTTGGAATAAGGCCACCCCTGCAAAGAACACAAATAAAACGTACCTGTCCTTCTGCTTGTTCCACTGAACTCTACTGCATAGAAGATCTGAGTATACTGGAAGATGGAAAATCTTTAGCCTACTTGTAAGTGTGTTCCTCCGTTGACCTGCAAGTTACTACTGTATCCTCAAATGACATAAGAGAACCATATAGTACAGTGGAGTACCTCAGTACTGACACTCTCAGTAGTGTTGAATGGTAAAGATCTTTCAGCAACCTTGGGTCTTCAATGCAGAAAAATGTGGTGGTGCAAGCAGCAGCACAAACTCTTTCTTTCCAGGGATGGCTTTATTCTGTTTTGTTTCAAAAAGCAACAGGGTTCCTTTTAGAAAAGGAATGAAATACAGAACCTATTGGTAGGAAATCAGGAGACATTGGGCCTGATTTGGGAGCTTTGGGAGTTCTTCTTTAGTGCACAGACTGCAATGACGTCTTATGACTCTCAGGAAAAAATGATCCCGGTTTTATGTTACTGAAGATTTATAAATGAGCGATGTTACTCACCCCAAATCCTTTTTGAAGTCCCCTTTTTTTCTGTGTTCTAATTTCCTTTGCCACCTGATGCTGGTCCTGGCTTACCACTTCATTTATACTCTGGAAAGAACAGCAACCAATCTCACCTAGGTTTCATTTTTCCAAGAGGTCATCCGCGGAGCTGTAAATCAGCAGACCTCCATCCTCCCGGGTGACATCAGCGCAGTAAATTCCTTCAGGCCGCAGCCTGGCTAAAAAGGAGCCGAGCTTACAGATGCCCCAATAAGGAAACCAAGAGATTAATGTCCAGATCTGCTGAGCTTGAGAAGTTAGGTTCTAATTACAGATCTCGAGGAGTACAAGCCAAGGAAAATACACATAAAGGTGGTTACAAAGGAAGTTGGAGTAGACCCTTCACCTGTTCCTTATTATACAATGCGCTAGACATTTTATAGCCATCTTTACTGCCCTTCCCTGTTCCTAAAAGCTGACTTACTTTTCAACATAACAAGAAATGTGCTTTTCATTTTCTGCTTGTCAGGCCCACCTCGGCTGAATGGCCTTTGGTGCCTGGGAAAGAGTGAGAACGAGAGAAAGACTGAAAGGGGTGAAGAAAAGAGAGAAAGAGCAATACAGAAATGGAAACAAAGACAGCAAGATGTAGAGAATAAAAGGAAAAGAGTAAGAAAGTAAGAAAAAGAATACTTCAGATTGCTCACTGACTGCCACCGAACACCATCTGGTGCTGTTTTGGTCTTTGGGAATAAACAAGATTTAGTTACTGCAATTTCCTACCGGCATAGTCTAGTACAGAATTTCTCAACCTTTGTATCCCAGAGGATTCCTTGAAATAATTTCTAGGGCTCAGGGAACTCCTGCTAAAAAACAATTCACTGGGGGTCAGGAGAAATGCCCCTTTATATTGGTGGTCAGTGATGGGATGCCCCCTGTACAGTGGTGGTCCAAATGGCAACCTTACAGACAGCTAAAAGGATAATTGGTGCCATGTTGCTGGCTCTACCAAGTGGTGTTGGCCCCGGAACCTCTCAGGCACCATTAAACAGGAGGTCACTCTGTTACAACTCAAGGAAACGCTGGAGGAACCCTAAGATTCCACATAACCCTGGTTGAGAATGGCTAGTCAAGTATGCAGAGCATATCCACTTCATAAAGGGAAATGCAGGGTGCAGGGCATAACTGTCTAAGATAAGGACCCATGGCAATTAATTATAGGGTCCACTGGCTCTATAACCTCCTGAACTAAGATATCAAATCACCAATGCCAAAGTTTTTCCAAAACAGTAGCCAACAGTGCATCACCTTAATTATTTTCATAAGTATCCTAAAATATATATATATAAGTAATGTTGTCCAAAATTATTTTCAATCACTAAGTACTTATACAGGCAACAATGATTTTCTGTTTTGCTGGCCCACATAACAGAAGCAAGGTCTACTACTCCTATGGTTCAATCTTGTCTTAGACGTGAATGATGGCATACCTTCTAACTTTCTGAGACGAGAAAGAGGGCCACTTTGTAGCTCAATGCATGTAGGCAATGGATACACCCCTGGCAAGAGGAACAACTGAGGAGGAAAGAGGGACAGAGGGATTCGGTTCCAAATGAGGGACAGTTGGGAGGGACTGTATGTGACAGCAAAGCGTTCACGGTGATACTGCTTGCTGATATTTAGTGAAAATTGACGTCATATGATCAGGACTCCGACCACAGGTTGCTTCTACACAGCTTCCATGTAGAGCCTGAGCAAAGCTAAGATTGTTGCAGAGACCCCACACGCTGATAGTCACAGGTACTGTGTACATGGGATTACGGTATTGCTGGATACTTTAAAAAGGAACCCATGGGAACACGCATGCACAGTCAGATATTAGTCTGAAACAGTCAGAATCTTACATATTAAACCCTCATTGATGCCTTTTATCCTAAAATTCCCAAGTCCCAACGCTGAAGCTGAACGTTTTTCATTACAGCACTTTGTAAAGCAGTAAAACCAGGTTGTTGAGTTTCCAGGTCAAGTTCATTGTTTTCAGATGGTGTTTGCTTCAGGGCTGAGTCACCCTGTTTCGGCTTAGAAGGCAAAAAAAAAGAAATGAAAGTATTCTAGAATAAACTTAGAGGAAACAAACTGGTCATTTTTGTCTTTATGAAAATGCTGGATGTCTTGCAGTTTCCATTATCGTCTTTCTGAGTAATTAACTCTACATATCCAGCTCTTTGTTCATCAGTTAGCTATTTATAGATTCCTTATGTATTTGCTCAAGTCCTTTGTTTGAGCCACACAATACATGATACTGTCTCCTCTTTTTTCTCAGTGTACATAGAGTTCTTATCCAATGTGATTTTTTCTCATGCATAGCCATATGTGTAATTCGTTGGTGCAAGCCACATTTGCTTGATGAGTAGTTCTCAAAAGTCCCATGCTGTCCCACACTCCTTTATTTCATGTTTCTTCCCACCAGTCCCAAAGGGGAACCTTGTTAAAGTGAAACTAAACTCTATCACCCCAAAAAATTCTAAAAGTTAGAGCTTTTTCGCAGTCTTTATGGGGCTGATTTATAAATCTTTTGCCCAGCATATAGTTAGGCATATGCCGTTCGGAATGCACTGCCGCCATTAGATGGCGCGAGGAGCATAGGCATTTCCTATGCTCCAAATACAACTCCCCAGCACCTTTATAAACACATTATTGTGGGGGGGCAGCTGGGTTG
>NW_017306687.1:0-12659 GCF_000935625.1 Nanorana parkeri | reverse complement strand
GCAAGGGGGCGGCTGGGTGATGGTGTGGAGGCAGCAGGGGGGCAGTCACAGCATCCCGGGTTGCTAGGAGCTCTTAGCAACCTGTGATGCTCTGTGCTGCTTCCTGCCCAGCTCACTGACGTCACTGGTTACCAGGGGCTGAGCAGGATGCTTGACGTCCCGTCAAGCTCCCGGCAACTGGTGAGGTCAGCGAACTGGGCGGCCCACCTTCGTGCCCCAGTGCAACCCCCCCTCGCCATTTCCTGACAGCACCTACCCCCACCTTGGGAATACGTTAGTGACAGCCCTGCGTGCATGCTTGCACATTACGGCAAGATTTCATGCTGTATTCCAGGCAGATATAAAAGACATAAATTGATGCACCTAAAAAAAAAGATCAGATCAGGTCCTCCCCCCTACTAGACAGGACTATTATGTGGAGCAGAGCAGTGTAAGGACTGGATGGACAGATATACAAATCCTTTGGTGAATGTAAGATTACCTGCTTTAAATATGCTCCTTAAAGGTCCATTTGTGTAAGAATATTTCAACCCAGCCTCACAATTATGTATTTTTAAATCATATTTTCTTATTTTTCTATAAGGTTTTTAGATTAATTGTAATAATCACTTCTTGCTATCTGACTTTAAACAAAAATATATATATATATATATATAAGCAAATAAATTCCTTTTTTAAATTTAGATTAGCAGTGTTAAGTTATTTTGGATTTTATAATATGGGACTTTAGTGGTTGTTGAGATGTTTGCAACAAAGGGTTAAAGAAGAACATCCGGGCATGTGCAAAATTAACCCTTGCAGTAGGGTTACCCCCACACTGCAAGGGAAAAGTGCTTGTCTTGGTCTAGGGTCGAAAATAAAAAAGATATACTCACTCAATCCTCGGTGACTGCTAATCTCCCTCCCCCTTTCGTCTGGTTGTGGAATGGCCATCGGCATCCTCACGTCCAATGCAAGTGAATGGACATGATGACGTCATGGGTCCTTATACCGCTGAAGGCCCACTGCAACGGTTAATAATTAATATGCCCAGAGTTCTTCGTTAAAGATGTCATGGCTTAGGTGGTACATTGTATGTTAAAGTCCCTACAGCATGATGTTAAGAAAATTGGAGAACGGGCACCAACCTGGCAGATGAGTTTTAAACCAGAAAAATATAAAGTTATGGAAGCTTAAAAAAAAATGCACGCAGAATACACTGTAGGAGGGGTTCTGCCAGGGCCGGATTTCCCACAAGGCCATCCGAGGCGCGGCCTTAGGGCAGCAGGGAGTAGAGGGGCTGCAGGGGTGTGGAATTCCTATCTCCCGATGCCCGGACATGCAGTTCCGGGCGCCAGGCGGGTAGTTGTTTTCTACATTTAGCCCTGCTTTGGGCAAGCAGGGATAACTGTACAGCGGGGAAGCTGCTGCTTGTTTTGTACAAGTGATCTCTGCGGGGTCTCTGACATCACTTGTATGCAGCCTGCATACAGGGGGACGCATTGAGGAACCTCACATTGGAGCAGTAGAGAAAGTAAATCCGGCCCCGGGTTCTGCTGGGGAAATCAGAGATGGAGAAATATCTAAGGTTGCTTATAGACCCCAGGCTCAGCAATGGCACGCAATGCCAAGCTGCAGCTAACAAAGCAAGTAGGATCTATTTCAGGGATAGAAATATCATTTTACCCCTTTACAAAACACTGGTACGGCCACCTCTTCAGTACGTGCTTCAGTTTTGGTAATCGATCCTTGGGCAAGATGTCCATGAGCTAGAGAAATATCAGAGAAGGGCAACTAAATGAAGGGGAAGGTGGAGTTATCGAGAACGCCTACAAAAATTAAATTGGTACTCCTTAGAGAAGAGACGCTTAAAGGAGAACTATGAGGTGAGTGCTTTTCACTCACCTCATAGTTCTAAGCCGACCTGTGACAATGAGACTGTCACAGGTCGGCTCAGTAGATCGGGAGGTGAGGGAAAACATACCGGGTTCCCTCACCTCTCGATCCTGTCACGGCTCTCTGCCGTGACAGGGGGAGGGGCGGGATTCCCCTCTCCCCCCTCCGATCTGCCAGTGCTGACTGGCGGAACGGACGGGGGAGGGGGCGGGTACAGCTGGCTCTGCCTCTAGATAGGCAGAGCCAGCTGTCACTCACGCAGCTGGGCTCATCCCGTCATCTACGTCGGGATCCGCTCCAGGTGCGGCGTCTCAGTATACCGGGAGCTGTAGCTCGCGGTATACTGAACTTAGGGTAACGGGAGGACGCTAGTTTGTGTCCTCCCGTTACCCCAAGGAGAACTATGGGGAAAAACACTGACCCCATCGTTCTCCTTTAAGAGGCGACACAATCGCAATGTATAAACTCATCAATGGGAACCGTATTATTGGGAATGCATTACTTAAACCAAGAACTTTGAGGAACATGCGGTGGCACAACATAAGGGTTTTTTTTTTACTGTGAGAGTGGTAAAAATATGGAATTCACTTCCACAAACAGCTGTGTCAGCAGAAAACATCAACAACTTAAAAAAACACTTGGATGAGTTCCTCGGTTTACAAAACATACAGGGCTATGGGAATTCCTAATGTAGCCCCTACCACCTTTAGTGGAGTGGCTACTAGTAATATAGTGTTTGCCAGAGCTTTAGTCAGTCTGGCTGGATTATAGTTGGCATTTATCTGGTTAATTCCAGGTTTCCTGGCATTGCTGGTACCTACCTGGGTGGAGTGTGACTCTACTCTAGTGTGGGACAGCCAATGTGGGGCACTGTGAGTGTGTGTGCAGTTTTTTCCATGTTCGAACGTTCGAGTTAGAACCGAACACGGGGGTGTTCAGCTCATCCCTACAGTTCACCAGCCAATCACTGGGGCTCTCACAGCCAGTGTTGCATGCTGGAACAGGGCATATACTGTATACTCCAGGGAATTGCCATGTGCTCAATCTGGTTCCAGCATGGATTAGACAAAGGTGGGGTGCTGTCCAGCCTGCCCCCGGGCTAGGCCTGGGGGTTGGAATACATGAGTGTGGAAAACGCTCTTTTAGGCCTCAAGCCTGGAGGAGGCCTTTGCTGCTAACTGATGAGGAGAACCAGGGAAGTTGATGGCTGGTGGAGGTGCCTGGAATAAAGAGGACCTCAGGAGCAAGGCTGGTGTCTCTCCTACTGAAGATTCTTCGCCAATCCCTACTCAACTGTGCTCCTATTGAAACTACACTGAAATACTAAAAGGGACCAGTGTGTCTGGTGCCTATGTTTGTACTACCCGGATGTCTAGGATCCCTATACCCAATCTCCCAGAGTGAATATGTTAATAAAGTTCTTCAGCATCATATTTCTGGCCTAGATACCAGCTCTGTGGGCACTAGAAGAGTGGTTAATGCTAATGGGGCAGCTGAAGACCAAAATCCCCTAGACAGGCTATGGGTGACTGGGGTTATTCTGGCGGCTTCTTTGGGGGTGAGCGCTACATTAGCATTATACATACACACTGTATAGGTTGAACCTGATGGACCCTTGTCTTTATTCAACCTCACCTACTATGTAACTATGTCTCTCAGTCTTGTCTATCCAGTCTGTCCCTTATCTCCGCGTTGCCATTTTTTCAAAGCTAGTACAAGTAAAAAAAAAGGTTAAACATAAACTTAGTAAAAGTTCTCACTTTAACAAGAAGTCTATAAACTGAAGGTCAAGCCTTAAAGGGTTATGCACAAAAGGGTGAAGAGTTTGGAGAGGGCAGGAGAAGGGAACAATCTAGGACAACATAGCTGATTTGGAAAAATTCTCCAATTCATCTCACTTTCCAGTTCAGCGATGTTGTCCTACATCGTTCCCTTCTCCTGCCTTCTCCAAACTCTTCACCCTTTTTGTGAATAGTGTTTCTCTGTGTAAAGAGAAGCCGAGATTTAGACCGAGGTTATATTGAGATCTCATTTCTATTACCTATCAGATTCATGTTGATACACCCTCCTGTATCCCATGTTCTGAGGTTTTTATTTTGTGAACAGAAGAATGTGTTGTGTAACAACTCCGGAGCGGAGCATTGTGCTTGTTTTCAAAACATCTTCTCACTCAATAATTAATGACTGGTAGACTTTTGTTATGTGGGCCAGCTGTGCAAGCACATGGATACCGAGACATAACTGGGAACAATTCCCCGAACAGCCATCATAGTGTTCAGTACTATGCACACATTGGAAAATCTTTTCCCCATAGAAAAGGGAAAGATCTTTCACATCATTGTATCCAAGTGGGGTTAACATGTTGTGGCCGGAGCAATGCTACAGCAATTGGTACTACAATACCAACTGTAGACCCCCCCCAAATAATCATCGGCACCATGCTTTTCCTACACTGCTCACCTCTGCACCCTTTTTCTTATTCTGCTGAGCTCTGCACCTCCTGCATCCTTGTTCCTACTCTTCTCACCTCTTCACCCCCCTGCACTCCTCTTTCTACACTACTCACCTCTGCACCCCCTGTATGCCTCTTCCTACGTGCTCGCCTCTGCACTCCCTGCATGCCTCTTCCTACAGTGCTCGCCTCTGCACCCCCTGCATCCCTCTTCCTACAGTGCTCACCTCTGCATCCCCTGCATCCCCCTTCCTACAGTGCTCGTCTCTGCACCCCCTTCCCACAGTGCTCACCCCTGCATCCCTCTTCCTACAGTGCTCACCTCTGCACCCTCTGCACCCCTCTTCCTACATTGCTCGCCCCTGCACCCCCTGCATCCCTCTTCCTAGGCTGTTGGCCTCTGATCTCCCTGCACTCCTCATCCTGCTCTTCTCACCTCTGCACCCCCTGCATCCCTCTTCCTACAGTGCTCGCCTCTGCAGCCCCTGCATCCCTCTTCCCACAGTGCTCACCTCACATCCCTCTTTCCACGGTGCTCACCTCTGCATCCCTCTTTCTACAGTGCTCACCTCTGCACCCCCTGCATCCGTCTACAGTGCTCACCTCTGCACCCTCTTCCTACAGTGCTCACCTCTGCACCCCCTGCATCCGTCTACAGTGCTCACCTCTGCATCTTCTTCCTACAGTGCTCACCTCTGCACCCCCTGCATCCGTCTACAGTGCTCACCTCTGCATCTTCTTCCTACAGTGCTCACCTCTGCACCCCCTGCATCCGTCTACATTGCTCATCTCTGCACCCCCTGCATCCGTCTACAGTGCTCACCTCTGCCCCCCCTGCATCCGTCTACAGTGCTCACCTCTGCACCCCCTGCATCCCTCTTCCTACAGTGCTCACCTCTGCCCTCCCAGCATCCCTCTTCCTACACTGTTCAGCTCTGCACCCCTGTTACAGGGGGTGCAGAGGTGAGCAGTGTAGGAAGAGGGATGCAGAGGGTGAAGAAGTTAACAGTGTTGGAAGTGGGTGGCAGGCTGCCACCCTCTTTCAACACTATTAACGTATGCACACTTTTCAATCTCTTCTTACATTGTTTTCCACCCTCACCATGGTAATCAGTTAATGGACAGGCTCCTCTCCTCCTTCCCTGCAAGGGGGCCCAGGATACTTATAGGGAAGGAGGGGCGGAGCCTGTCCTTCAACTGGTTACTATGGCAAGAGGGCAGGACCGTCCTCCTTCCCTAGAGGCAGCCCATGTCGGTCTCAGGGCCCTCTGCTGACTTGCTGGGGCCCGGGCGCGGTACAGGAGAGCTGCCTGTACCCCCCTATTGGTGGGAAGCTGGCCAAAAGGCAGCGTTAGGATAGTAAGAAACCAGACAGAGACTAGAGTGCAGGTTAAAAATAAGGGGATTTTATTGAAAATAACAATAAACAAATGGCAAATGGCAAAAAAACAATGGAGAAAGTCCAGGACATCGCCAGTGCCAAGCCAGAGATCGGATGCCAAAGCGGGTAGTCAGCCAAACCGGGTCAGGGAACACTGAGAGCAGAATGAACAGAGACAATAGTCAGAGTCAGGAACCAGGAGGTCAATCAGCTATAGCCAGGATCATACACGAAGACCAGGAACAACAGCAGAGCACTTGGTAGATCTGAACACACGCAATGGACAAGCTAAAGGTTAAATAGGGACCTGGTGTTGCATCATCACTATGAGACAGGAAGCTGCCAGGAGTTTGTCAGTAGTTGCAGAATGATGATGTTAACGAGTTTGGTCATAAGAGGGTAGAGATGGGCAAAACGGTTCTTCTGCATGAGCGCTCCACCACGGATCGCTCACCGAATGATCCGTCTCTCACAGATGTGATTGGTTGCAGGGGTGGGCAGGGCTGGCAGAAGCCTGGCTCTCACTCTAGGATCATATTACAAGAGCCGATTACACTCTTGTCTCACTCTCTGCTTCTACATTCCATCCACAGAGCACCAGAAGAACCGCCGCTCATTTTTACTGAGCCACCGCTCTTTCATTCTTCTGAGGGAGCCGCTCAATAGATCCGGATCGCTCATGAGCTACCCATCTCTATAAGAGGATGCCAAAGAGGAAAGAACAGACACACTGCAACAGAACATGGACTGCAGCTAAACTGGACAAGGAAGGGTAAGAAACCCCGACCAACCATCACGAAGCACCCGAGTCCTCTCCTGCACCTGCCTAGTCTTTGCCAAATGCAGTATTGATCTCTATGTAGTATATTCCCTTAAATTTCATGAGAAGTGTTGTAGATGCCCAAAGAAGGTTAACAATGAATTTCAATATATATGAAGAATCAGAAGTTTATTTGGTGCTGCACTACTTCTAAAGAAATTTGCAGATGTCGGCTTTATGGGTTAAAGAAGAACTCCAGGATTTGGACATTTTAACCCTTGCAGTGGGGCCACCCCCGCACTGCAAGGCTTAATTGTAAATTTTTCTCTTGGGGGGGAAATAAAGAAGATATAGTCTTCTGATCCTCGATCCTGCGGCAGCGGCCGCTCAACCCTCCCCCCCCTCCACTCTGGCTGTGGTATGTCCCTTGGTGTCTTCACCTCTAACAGACCTGTATTAAACTCACAGGACCTTAGACCGCTGAAGCCTGGGGGGAGGGGATGCTACCCGATCCTTAGACCTGCCTGGCTGCTATTTCGGCTGCGGCAGCCATGGTGCCCTTAATACAGTGACTACATCTGATAGGACGCAGTCAGTGTTTGGCCCATAATTTTCCCCCTGACTCTGCCAATATTGAATGGACTTTGGCGGAGGTGGGTGGTGCTTGCTGGGCCACCCATGGCTTGAATTTTGGCCAATTAAGCAGGAATCATCTGAAACTGAACTCATCTATGGCCAGCAATACTTAACGATTTTTCTCGTTCAGGTCCGCAGCCCCTGTCGGGCTATTGTGTTGTGCCAGCTGGTGTTCTATCGAAAGCTCCAACTCATCGAAATCTCCAACTACCTCACTTCCGGTGCTCAGAAAGACTGGAGCTCTGTACAGTTGCGGTGCGAATGCGCGCATAGCGTTTTCAGAATACTCGTCGAGTTTGCCAGCTGCTGAATATTGTTAACATGCAGCTGTACAGAAGCTCTGTCAGTCTTTGTGTTTTGCAGTCTAGCGCCGTCTGCTCGAAGTCTCCAACTTGCAAGTACCCGGCAGTGAGGTAGTTGGAGATTTCGACGAGTTGGAGCTTTCGATAGAATACCGGCGCCTGTGACTGTCAGGATACCCGAACACCGACTGCATCTGATTGGCTGTAGTCATTGTTCAGGCAAAAACTTTCCACCCACCTACTTTGACAACAGTCGATTCACTTTTGTTGAACCAAGTGGGGCCAGCAGGGCCACTCACCGATCAAACTTAGCCCAATTCAACACAAATCAGCATGGGTGAAGTAACCCGCCCCACGCTGCGGCTATTGTGTTGGGACAGTACGCCCCTCTGGCTGTCAAAATACTTGAACACTACCTGCATCTGATTGGATAAAAGCACTGTTTAGCCAAGGGGCGTTCCGAGGCCGGGTGTCACCCAGAGCAGGTACCGGTTGACACCCTACCGTGACATCATTGTGCATGACGTCATTGCATGTGCGGCCATCTTGGTGATACCTGCTGGCTGCCATCTTGGCAATAGACGCCGGCAGAGAGAGGAGGGGACGTTCACCCGACTGGATAAGGTATGCCGCTCGGGTCCCCTCCTCTCTCTCGAGCAACTGTTGGGCTCTCGGTCCCTGACCGCCACTGGTTTGGCCGACAACTTTCCACCCGACTCCTCTGATTTTGCCATCGAAGGATATCTGGCGGGGGGAGGGGGGCAGACAAGACTACCCGCTGTCCGGTTCATCAAGAACTGACCGAAATTGGCTCAGCTTTACTCACTTGCAATGCAACATTGGCATTTCCAAACACATCCACTGCAGGCTGTGCGCTGATATACGGAATGGCTGAGACATCACTACTAAGACATTCCTCAGCCACCAAGTCACACTCAGATCTGACGATTACGCTGGAAGGGATGAGGCTGCGGAGCACAGATTGCAGGAAGCAAACCCCACGCACCCCACAAGGGGGAAGATGATAACACAGAACTTCTAAGCTAACCGACTTCTGTCAGCTCAGTTATAATATTTCCTGGAAATCACTAGAAGGTCACCGAAAAAACTGGGGGCATGAAACATGTGACGTCATTCGAGAAGAACTGCAGGGAATATTAGAAATTAACCCTTGCAATAGGGCTCCCCCCTTTTCCCCCTGACTCTGCCAATATTGAATGGACTTTGGCGGAGGTGGGTGGTGCTTGCTGGGCCACCCATGGCTTGAATTTTGGCCAATTAAGCAGGAATCATCTGAAACTGAACTCATCTATGGCCAGCAATACTTAACGATTTTTCTCGTTCAGGTCCGCAGCCCCTGTCGGGCTATTGTGTTGTGCCAGCTGGTGTTCTATCGAAAGCTCCAACTCATCGAAATCTCCAACTACCTCACTTCCGGTGCTCAGAAAGACTGGAGCTCTGTACAGTTGCGGTGCGAATGCGCGCATAGCGTTTTCAGAATACTCGTCGAGTTTGCCAGCTGCTGAATATTGTTAACATGCAGCTGTACAGAAGCTCTGTCAGTCTTTGTGTTTTGCAGTCTAGCGCCGTCTGCTCGAAGTCTCCAACTTGCAAGTACCCGGCAGTGAGGTAGTTGGAGATTTCGACGAGTTGGAGCTTTCGATAGAATACCGGCGCCTGTGACTGTCAGGATACCCGAACACCGACTGCATCTGATTGGCTGTAGTCATTGTTCAGGCAAAAACTTTCCACCCACCTACTTTGACAACAGTCGATTCACTTTTGTTGAACCAAGTGGGGCCAGCAGGGCCACTCACCGATCAAACTTAGCCCAATTCAACACAAATCAGCATGGGTGAAGTAACCCGCCCCACGCTGCGGCTATTGTGTTGGGACAGTACGCCCCTCTGGCTGTCAAAATACTTGAACACTACCTGCATCTGATTGGATAAAAGCACTGTTTAGCCAAGGGGCGTTCCGAGGCCGGGTGTCACCCAGAGCAGGTACCGGTTGACACCCTACCGTGACATCATTGTGCATGACGTCATTGCATGTGCGGCCATCTTGGTGATACCTGCTGGCTGCCATCTTGGCAATAGACGCCGGCAGAGAGAGGAGGGGACGTTCACCCGACTGGATAAGGTATGCCGCTCGGGTCCCCTCCTCTCTCTCGAGCAACTGTTGGGCTCTCGGTCCCTGACCGCCACTGGTTTGGCCGACAACTTTCCACCCGACTCCTCTGATTTTGCCATCGAAGGATATCTGGCGGGGGGAGGGGGGCAGACAAGACTACCCGCTGTCCGGTTCATCAAGAACTGACCGAAATTGGCTCAGCTTTACTCACTTGCAATGCAACATTGGCATTTCCAAACACATCCACTGCAGGCTGTGCGCTGATATACGGAATGGCTGAGACATCACTACTAAGACATTCCTCAGCCACCAAGTCACACTCAGATCTGACGATTACGCTGGAAGGGATGAGGCTGCGGAGCACAGATTGCAGGAAGCAAACCCCACGCACCCCACAAGGGGGAAGATGATAACACAGAACTTCTAAGCTAACCGACTTCTGTCAGCTCAGTTATAATATTTCCTGGAAATCACTAGAAGGTCACCGAAAAAACTGGGGGCATGAAACATGTGACGTCATTCGAGAAGAACTGCAGGGAATCCCCCCCCCCCCACACCAAGGGTTAACTGCTCATTTAGGTCTAGGGTCTAAAATAAAAAAGACATTCCCCGATCCTGCAGTGATGAGCACTTACCTCTCTCCCCCTCCGCATCCTCTCCCCTCTCTCCCCCTCCGCATCCTCTCACCTCTCTCCCCCTCTCCATCCTCTCCCCTCTCTCCCCCTCTCCATCCTCTCCCCTCTCTCCCCCTCTCCATCCTCTCCCCTCTCTCCCCCTCTCCATCCTCTCCCCTCTCTCCCCCTCTCCATCCTCTCCCCTCTCTCCCCCTCTCCATCCTCTCCCCTCTCTCCCCCTCTCCATCCTCTCCCCTCTCTCCCCCTCTCCATCCTCTCCCCTCTCTCCCCCTCTCCATCCTCTCCCCTCTCTCCCCCTCTCCATCCTCTCCCCTCTCTCCCCCTCTCCATCCTCTCCCCTCTCTCCCCCTCTCCATCCTCTCCCCTCTCTCCCCCTCTCCATCCTCTCCCCTCTCTCCCCCTCTCCATCCTCTCCCCTCTCTCCCCCTCTCCATCCTCTCCCCTCTCTCCCCCTCTCCATCCTCTCCCCTCTCTCCCCCTCTCCATCCTCTCCCCTCTCTCCCCCTCTCCATCCTCTCCCCTCTCTCCCCCTCTCCATCCTCTCCCCTCTCTCCCCCTCTCCATCCTCTCCCCTCTCTCCCCCTCTCCATCCTCTCCCCTCTCTCCCCCTCTCCATCCTCTCCCCTCTCTCCCCCTCTCCATCCTCTCCCCTCTCTCCCCCTCTCCATCCTCTCCCCTCTCTCCCCCTCTCCATCCTCTCCCCTCTCTCCCCCTCTCCATCCTCTCCCCTCTCTCCCCCTCTCCATCCTCTCCCCTCTCTCCCCCTCTCCATCCTCTCCCCTCTCTCCCCCTCTCCATCCTCTCCCCTCTCTCCCCCTCTCCATCCTCTCCCCTCTCTCCCCCTCTCCATCCTCTCCCCTCTCTCCCCCTCTCCATCCTCTCCCCTCTCTCCCCCTCTCCATCCTCTCCCCTCTCTCCCCCTCTCCATCCTCTCCCCTCTCTCCCCCTCTCCATCCTCTCCCCTCTCTCCCCCTCTCCATCCTCTCCCCTCTCTCCCCCTCTCCATCCTCTCCCCTCTCTCCCCCTCTCCATCCTCTCCCCTCTCTCCCCCTCTCCATCCTCTCCCCTCTCTCCCCCTCTCCATCCTCTCCCCTCTCTCCCCCTCTCCATCCTCTCCCCTCTCTCCCCCTCTCCATCCTCTCCCCTCTCTCCCCCTCTCCATCCTCTCCCCTCTCTCCCCCTCTCCATCCTCTCCCCTCTCTCCCCCTCTCCATCCTCTCCCCTCTCTCCCCCTCTCCATCCTCTCCCCTCTCTCCCCCTCTCCATCCTCTCCCCTCTCTCCCCCTCTCCATCCTCTCCCCTCTCTCCCCCTCTCCATCCTCTCCCCTCTCTCCCCCTCTCCATCCTCTCCCCTCTCTCCCCCTCTCCATCCTCTCCCCTCTCTCCCCCTCTCCATCCTCTCCCCTCTCTCCCCCTCTCCATCCTCTCCCCTCTCTCCCCCTCTCCATCCTCTCCCCTCTCTCCCCCTCTCCATCCTCTCCCCTCTCTCCCCCTCTCCATCCTCTCCCCTCTCTCCCCCTCTCCATCCTCTCCCCTCTCTCCCCCTCTCCATCCTCTCCCCTCTCTCCCCCTCTACATCTTCTCACCTCTCTTCCCCTCCGCATCCTCTCACCTCTCTCTCCCTCTGCATCTTCTCACCTCTCTCCCCCTTCGCATCCTTCTGTATTACATGCAGTGCCTCATGGCTCTGTATTACATGCAGTGCCTCATGCCTCTGTATTACATGCAGTGTCTCATGTCTCTGTATTACATGCAGTGCCTCATGCTTCTGTATTACATGCAGTGTCTCTGTATTACACGCAGTGCCTCATGTCTCTGTATTACATGCAGTGCCTCATGTCTCTGTATTACATGCAGTGCCTCATGTCTCTGTATTACATGCAGTGCCTCATGCTTCTGTATTACATGCAGTGCCTCATGCCTCTGTATTACATGCAGTGCCTCATGCTTCTGTATTACATGCAGTGCCTCATGTCTATGTATTACATGCAGTGCCTCATGTCTCCTGTATTACATGCAGTGCCTCATGTCTATGTATTACATGCAGTGCCTCATGTCTACTGTATTACATGCAGTGCCTCATGCCTCTGTATTACATGCAGTGCCTCATGTCTCTGTATTACATGCAGTGCCTCATGTCTCTGTATTACATGCAGTGCTTAATGCTTCTGTATTACATGCAGTGCCTCATATCTCTCATGTCTTTGTATTAGAGACATGTGCTGCATCTTGTCTCCGCCCCATCCTGTAGTTTCCTGTAGTGGGTGGGGCATGCTCGGTTCCTCCCACAGCTCTGCTTTCTGCACAGGTTATGTACAGCACTGTGGTGTGGTCACTGCTATCTTTACAAGGTCATATCATAGTTTGCAAGAAACTTTCTCCAAAGGTTTTAGTTATATTGAAATGTCTCAATAAAAACACATCAATAGCATAATATTATTATTATTATTGTTATTAATATTATAATTTATTATAATTATCATTA
>NW_017306686.1:1188690-1242695 GCF_000935625.1 Nanorana parkeri | reverse complement strand
GAAAAATGTTCCGAAGGGCTTGGCAGCGAAAGGGTTAAGGGGTGCTAGATATTTCTTCTTTAAGTTTTTACTGCTGTTGTTTTTCCAGGGGGATCCGGTCTCTCTAACTGTCCTGATCACCAATGTCACTGGGTATGAAAGAAATGGTAAAACCGCATTTTTGAGCTGCCACCAGAACAGAAACAGAGAGGCAATCTTCCACCGGGGACACTTGTCCCCATGACAACTGAAGGAAACTAATAGGAGATTTCCTTCATATTGCAAAGATATCTCCTCACTTGCTGTTGAGTCTACATGACAGGAAGTGAAGAAATATCTCCTTAATAAGACACAGATGGTCAAAAATAAACTGCAACAGTCTTCCCCTACTAAAGTTTTGGTGTTAGAGATACTTTAATTAATAAGATTAGGGTATCTGCTGGGAATAGATTATAGGTGGTGGGGAGGGCAAAGGCTCTCCCATATAAATTAATATTTGTTTTCAGTAGGAAAAGCCAGACAATAAAATCTGCAGTGTTTAGCTCTCAATACAAAAAGGAATATGCCGAAATCTGACCGTAATTTTCATACCTACATTGCACTCTATAGTTTCACTCATAGTGGATTAATTCCCTGTTTTCCTATAACTCTAAGTTAATCGTGGACAAAGATTGCTCCTCGAGTAGGCAGCCACACTTATATATTCCAGTGTACACCGCGGCCTGCAATAATACAGAAGTGGACTTACTTTTTAATGGTTCTTGTCATGCAGAGTATTCAAGGTTTTCAGAAACCAAGTCAATTTCCTTGCCGTGTTTTTCATCTGCTGTCAGCTTCCGATCTTATCACAACTTGGTCTTTTCATTTTTCCCCCCCTTTGCCATTTATGCTCTCCTACCTTCCTTTCTAAACTTGTGTATTTCTAAAGGAAATTAAAATGTGATTTTACTGAGATTCCTTTGTATCTTGAAGTGCAAAGGTTCACCGCTAAATTAAAATAACTATGAGGTTGAAGATTCAGAAAGGTTTGGGCACAAGTGCCTCAAGGACTTCTTATTTTCCTTAGACTAGCTAGAAGTTATTGTTACTTATATCTGAGTTCATATAGTTGATAAAGTTTAAATGTTTATTTGTTATTTATGTAGTCATTCCATACTGTAGCTTTTCTTATGGCAGAAAAGCTCAAAAGATGCAGTTACTCATAGACCTGAATTAAAACGACCTATATTGTATAAATGAACTTTGTAATTCAAAGCACCCCACGCAGTAATCAGCAAAAAATTGTTAATGATAAAATGTTATTTTTCTGCTCTCTAGTGCCAGTCGCATGATCAAGGTCAAGGCAGAAGAATTCCAAGGATCTAAAGAGTAAAATGAGTATTTCAGATGTCTCTGTAGTGTTTTCTTATCATTATTGTGAGCGCAATTTAAATAGCACAGTCGTTTGTATACAGTAAAGATGTGAAAATAATGGGAACCCCACTGAACTGGTATTCATTAATGTGAAATGGTCATTAGTTAAAAAAAAATGGTTTTAAAGAATACTTATTAATATGGGTCCGTTGGTCCTCTTCCTGTCAAAGCGAGTACAGGTTCACTCTCACAACAGAATATAATGGGGAGGGCCGTTCCAATAATGAGGCAGCCTGTGGTGGTTAGGTCACATGGGGGGGCAAGTGGTGTGCTTGCTGCCCTCTTTGCAGCCAGAGCGCCCCAAGTTGCTCAGAACTAGTAACCAGCGATGCTCTGGCTGGCATCCTGCCCAGCTCACTGACATCACTGGTTGCCAGGAGCTAAGTGGGACGCTCTGGCTGGTATCCCATGAGGCCCCGTTCCCACTGCGCGATATGCAAATCGCGTGTTTGTCGCGACATTGCGAGATTTGTATTGTGCGACATTGCGAGATTTGCCGCGCGATGTCGCGTTCAAGCTTGCATTGAGCAAGCTTGAATCGCGGCTAAATCCACTCCAAAAAGGGTCCTGCTGTAGCGACACACGACCCGAGACAGCAGGACCCTTTGCCCCATTGGATTGCTTGTGCTTAGATTGTCCTGTGAACTGGAATATCAGTGCAGGGTGAGGCTGGGAGCAGAATAGTTGCATTCTGATGGCAGCGGTGGGAGTTGAGACTGCCACTGTCACCTACTGGTGGCAGCGGTGGGATCTGAGGCTGCCAATGTAACAAGAGCTAAGGTTGTCAACCAGTCAGTAGTGCAAACGTATCTGACTCTAATCATTTCCATTACAGGGGGAAGAAAACATTGTCTTCACTTCCTTACGTGTCAAAGCAAGGGACAAGGACACTGCATTTTAGTCAAGATCAACAGGTACTTTCTGTGCTTGCTGAAAATGTTCAAAGTCTGAAAAAGAAAAACTAATGCAGCCACCACCTCTAAGGACTGGTAAGCTACAATATATATAATGTTTGCTTTTTGCTTTAGAAATACAGTGGTGTCAGCCTTCACTGCCCCTTCCCTGTAACCCCCTCCTTCATTTGCATCACCTGAGACTTAATTCACAAAGCTTTAACACAAGGATAGGGATCTTTATTTTTAGACATGTGACTATTTTTCAACCTCATTGGACTGAAAATAACTGTCACTTTTACAAGAATAAAGATCCTTCTACAGTTGTGTTAGCTTTGCACCCTGAGCCTATTGCCCAGCACAAAACAGCAGGTAGGAGATCAGCTTTAAGCACCCGCTTTTCATTTGCTCATACGCTTCCTCCTTTTCATGTGCTGTGCCGAACGGAAAGCGTCAGCGAGATGTGTGATCTTGGCAGGTCTGAACAATTTTCCAAGGAGGAATTGAAGATCAAACAATGAAGACAGGAGGTTACTAATAAAGAATTCATTTCACAAACATGAGAAAATGGATGTGTGTGAGGCCAGAGCGCAGAGAGAGAGAAAATCGCCACACGGTCATTTAAAAATATAACAATTTCTTCGGTTTAAAGGAAATCACCTTTAAATGCTGTTTTCTGAGCCATTAGCGTGGCATTTCAGAGGTACTATATGATTACATCGCTGCCTGTGTCATGTAAATTGTCATTTTCCTTCCAAATCTTGACAGAAGTGTGGAGGAACCCTTGCTATTTTCTCCTGCGCAACTCGTTAGAATCTGTCTAATGGGATTCTTTTTTCTTTCAAAGTTTAATAATAAACTTTTGCTAAATAACTATTTCCATTCAAATGGATGGCTAAACCAAAGGAGTTAAACCTGGGCCCCTTCTATATCATATAGGAGAGCTTTGGTATTGATGACCCTCACCCCACCCCACCCCATACACACACACACACACACACCTACCAATTAACAACATTATAGTCAAATAACTACTATAATAACATCCCATCATCTTTGCCTTATACCATCACTTCTCAACCATTTTCCAGTCACGCCACTATTTAAATGTATGCAAAATCTTGAGGGACCCCAGACTAAAAACTGTAAATGTAAATGTAGACAATATTTTTAAAAAATGATGTGTGGCCCCTCTAAAATCCATACCAGACCCTTAACAGAGATAAAAGTCCACTGTGGATTTTAAGGGGGGCCAACAGGCTAAAACACAAAAAAGTGGAGTACCTGATTCATGTGGGACTGCCCCCTTTCATTTCAAAGGTCCCCTTTAAAACCAGAAGCCCCCTCCATCACATTAGAAGCACCTTTCCCAACAGAAGTTTCCTCTTTCACATTAGAAGCACCTTTCACAACAGAAGTTCCCTCTTCACATCAGAAGCCCCTCTTCACATCAGAAGCCCCTCTTCACATCAGAGTCCCCTTTCACATCAGAGCCCCCATCTTGCTGCTAAGCCCTGCCTGTGCTTCAGCCGTCCAATGTCAGAAACCTTAGCAGCTTGTAGAGGTTCTGTCATTTCATGATTAATAGTTAGGGGGTGAAGCTTATCATCAGGGCGGGGATTAGTAACAACTTGAACAGAAGTCAAGGCCCTATGTACAGCCAGCAATATGTACTTCAGGTCTATTGGTCTCTACAGAACTGACTCTGTTTCTAAATTGGAGACATCCATATTAGAGTCCGGTGCTCTACCAGAACTTTTTCATCCATGTGCAGTTTGGACATAGGATCCTGGAACTCTGCAAGGACAAGGGAATTGATTTGAAGATTAAAGTTCAACCTCAAGTTGGGCCAACTGCCCTGTGGGGCACCCCCTAATTTAAAAAAAAATGTTTTTCTATATGTACTTTTTGTGGAACATCCTTCATTGTTTTCTTCTTCTTGTTCTACCTGTGGATGATGCAGAGAACAATTACCTAATGACATGGGTTCTGCATGAGGATCCGGTGAGTCCAGGGAGGATTGATGATAGCCCCCTAGGGGCTGTGTCCTTGGGCTCACAGGAAGAGGGTGGAATGATGCTGAGTGCCATTCAACTTGGAAGAAGACAGGTGGCTGTAACCACAGGAGGATTGGAAGTACAATAGAATAGGTGAGTGCTACTTTCAGGTATTTCTTCTTTTTCTTCAAACGGTGGAAGTGGGAAGGAGAGCAATGTAAAATATCGTTGGTATAGGGGCAAGTACTATAAGGCATTATGAGGTTCCTACATCTGAGCAGCAGTATTCCCTCACATATTTTTTTTAAAGCCATAACTGGTCAACCTCAAATATGCTTTTTATGTATCCTTGTAGTGGCTCTTTAAAAATAAAATCTTATATTACTAGAGATTTTCAGTACGTGAAATAATTTTTTAACTCTGTTGCCCAATTTAAAGAAATAAAAACAAAATATCAGAATATAAAATAATAATAAAAAAATTAAAATTAATAATAATGTAAAACACAGTCCAGCAGCCATTCCACCTGGATCAGGATGAGATTCTCCAAGGGTGTCATCAAAGGGGAGATAAAAATAATAGTCCTACCTGGTCGCTGATAAATATTAATATGTTTTGTATTAGAAAAACAAGATTTCATATGAGTTTATTGAGACAATCTGCTGAAGCCGCCACCGCATGCCAAACAAACGTGCCTCGTATAACCTACCATGAGTTTCCTCCATATGAAAGAACATCTTGTAGCAGACACCGTTCTGTGTGCAGAAAACTGCTTCTTTTTAAACAACAAAAACAATGTAACAGATTGTGAAATTGGACGTGCTGTTCCTTAACTGAGGAAGCAATGGTCATTTTACTATACACTTCCTGAATTCTTTAAGCTTTGAGATGCTACACAATGAAAACCAAGAAGTAAGATGAATATATATATTAATTTCCTTATATTTTGAATTATCACAAATTAGTTGAGGACACTTGTTTTTATCACAACTGTCTTGGAGGGGATGGTATTCCCTTGCTTTGAGATCTTCTCTTACCTTTTGTTATGTCACTGGGACAAAAAGTACATTAAAATCTTCCTAAAGGGATGAATAGGAACTGGAACAAAAATCAGGGATCTTAACTATTCCCTTCTCTATCCAATACTAAAGAAAACAAGTTTTTTCTTTACATAACATTTTAATAAAATCTGTAAAATAGGTTTAAAAAAGTGCGTCCAAGTGCCTGCACTTTACTTTAGTTTTTAGGATTTTTAAAGCAGAGCTCCAGGGGGAGTGTTTTATTTACACTTATAGTGGGGCTACCTCCGTACTACAAGGGCTAAGTGCACATTTTGGCCTACGGAGTAGACCAAATAGGTAAAAAACTAAGTTATACTCACCTGATCCTTGGAGCCAGCCAGTGCAGCGATGGTATGTGTTTCTGCATCTTTACATTCAATACACTGTGGGGGGGGGGGGGGTTTATCAAAACTGGAGAAGACAAAATCTGGAGCAGATTTGCACTGCAACCAATCAGCTTCTCTGTCTCATTTTCAAATCTTACCTGAACAAACCGATGAGAGATGATTATTGTTTGTCTTGGGCAACTGCTTCAGATTCTGACTGCTCCAGTTTTGATGAAGTCCCCCCTCTTTGAAGACTCATTGACCATAGACCGCTGCAGCAGAGGCAGAGAGAGGCTCCAGGGACCTGTGTAAGAGCAAGCAGGCTCTGGGGATCAGGTTAGTATAACTTTGTTATTTTCCTCCCTAGACCAAAATGAACACACTTAACTCTTGCAGAGAACTGCAAGGGTTGATCAGAAAGTTCCCTGGAGACCTTCTTTACAGAAGAATGTAGCTGCATAAGTATGTTTTGTTTGAATGTTTTAAAGATCATATAACTTACAGGCAGCTATATTTATGTGGGAACTCCATTTCCAGTCATGTGACTTGTGAATCCCAATCCCAATGTACACTGTACTCCTGTGCAGAATTCTCCCTCAAGTGTAAGGGGGGACTGGCTGGGTGGCAGGGGATCATTTGTCACCCATGCAAGTACATATAATATGTGTTGGGCTTGTGGGCCTGAATGGATATGCATTTCCATTTGGACACTAGTCAGTGGAGGACCCGCAGTCAGTGACAGTTGCTGGGCATTATATAGCTATCTTCTCCTTAAGCAGATGGAAAGTCTCCCAGCACTGCCTTCTTTTGCAGCCCTGAGATTTGACTTAACGTGGAGAACTGCAAAGGAAGGCAATGCTAGGAGAACACAAAATATGGAGAACTGCAAAGGAAGGCAATGATAGGAGACCACATAAAATGGAGAACTGCAAAGGAAGGGGATGCTAGGAGACCAGAAAATATGGAGAACTGCAAAGGAAGGGGATGCTAGGAGAACACAAAATATGGAGAACTGCAAGGAAAGGCAATGCTAGGAGAACACAATATATGGAGAACTGCAAAGGAAGCAAATGTTAGGAGAACACATAAAATGGAAAACTGCAAAGGAAGGGGATGCTAGGAGAACACAAAATATGGAGTCAACATCTTTGTTTACAATTCATCCCATGCAAGCCTCCAACTTTAGCATTTATATACTGTATATAGATTAGATTGTAAGCTCAAAGGGGCAGGGACCTCCTTACCATCTTATCTTGTTTTGTATTGTAACTGTAAGGTCTTCCTTATATTGGAAAGCCCTGTGCAAACTGCTGGAGCTATATAAATCCTGTATAATAATAATTATATACAGTATATATATGGTGTGAGATTTTAGCGCCAAACAGTAGTGAGTTAAGGACACTTTCCCTCGTTTACCATGTCTTTTTAAGGGATTCTTTGCCCACTTTTATTAATTAAAAACATAAAAGCCCACACAGGTGTTTCCCTCACAGGGGTCTACAAACATAACGTACAGCTTTACTGTAAGCAACATAATCTTTGTAAAGTCTCACCGACTTCAGTTTGTTCCTTTAAACAAAACCTTTCAGACATAGGTTGTATCCAACACGCTTGTTACACAGGCTCTTGTCCTCTTTGCTACACAGGCTAGTCTCTTCACCACACACTACACTCCTCCAGACACAGACTGGTTCCAGGGTGGAGCCCTCCTGACTCCTGCACGGAGACCTCCTCTGTCACCCTGAACATCAGCCAGCACCCTTTCCATAAGGGCTGTGCCTGAGTCCTACTAAACTACGGACCCAGGACTGGAGATCTCATCCCTCCCAATTCTCTTTGAAATCTCCCAGTTCCAGGATCCCATGCCAAATCCACAAAACCTGGGAAGAACTGCAAAGTCAGCTCTTTCCCAGTGCAAGAACTTGCTTCCTGGAACTGCTCAGCACCTCTGGCTTAGAGTCCTGGGTGACTACAACCCCCAGTTCTACTGTGGAATTGCCACACAATACCACAATGGATATAGATATATACACTGTATATAAAGATGTGTAACAATAAACCAGTTTCTTTAAGCCACAGCTCACTTACAACGGCCCCTATTCTTGTTTAGGGAGTTTGACTCCCTGACCAAGAGAGAGAAAAGAATAGCAAAGAGTGCTGAGTCGTTCAGGTAGCATCAATCAGTTGATCATTTTTGCAATTAGCAGATTTATTTGCAATAATGTCTATTAACTGTGCCATTTTCAAAGCTCTCATTAGGGGAAACAATTCTGTTTTAATGATGTCTTAATGTTATTTCGGTCACACATATTGAGATTATATAAAGCATAGCCCACTTCTCCATGTTGCAGAGAAAAAACTACTTATTGCTACTTATTTTATTGTATGAAACCAATTTTTAATAATAAATCTCTGATAGGAATAGTTATTTAACCATGTCTGGTTTTATTTGCTGTCTTTACATAAAAAAAATATAAATGTTCCATAATATTTTGGACCTGCAACAGGAAACAAAGCACATCTTGACCAATTTCGCACTTCTCCATGTAGCAGAGAAGCCCGTCTCAAACGATGGTCCACTTATTTTATTATACAAAACCAAATTTTACAGGGTTATTCACAAAAAGGGTGAAGAATTTGGAGAAGGCCGGAGAAGGGAACAATCTGGGACAAAATGGCTGATTTGGAAAATTCTCCAATTCAGCTCCATTTCCAGTTCAGTTATGTTGTCCTAGTTTGTTCAGTTCTCCTGCCTTCTCCAAACTCCTCACCCTTTAGTGAATAACCCTGTTAGTAATACAATGTGGATGTAAATGGGATATGAATAGTTACAGTATTTACCCATTTCTATTTTATGTGCTGTCTTTACCAAAATAAATAAGCAAACTAACAAAGCCCAACTTAAATGATGGCCCGCTTCTCCGTGTTGCAGAGAAGAAACTGCATATCACTACTTATTTTATTACATGAAACCAAATTTCAGTATTAAATCTGTGATAGAAATAAATATTATTTATAAATAAATTATAAATTATTATTAATCAATAAATACATGTCTGGTTTTTTCCTGTCCACAAATAATAATAATAATAATAATAAATGTTCCATAATGTTTCGGACCTGCTACAGGAAACAAAGCTCGTCTTGACTAATTTCCTACTTCTCAGTGTTGCAGAGAAGCTCATCTTGAACAATGCCTCATTCCTCCATGTTACAGAGATGAAACTACTTATTACACATCGCAGTTCCATTCATCAGTGGCCCCTCCTCCTGTCCTACCGATCCTCTAATTGCAGACCTGCACACCTGCTGGGAACTTATTAGTAAGGAAGTAACCTTCAGGGCAGGCAAGCCTGCAGCTGGCAATTAAAATGAGTAGTTCCACGTACACATACCTGATATTAGGTAATTTGCAATGTTTTATCCAAGCTGGAGCTGTCCTTTAATTATAGCTTGATTATTACCACATATAGATCGCTGTCTACCCCACAAAGGGCGACATAGGAAGAAGCACTGAGAAAGCATGTTTATTTATCCTGCTGGCATATCATTTAATAAATCTTCCTTTTCCATGTCCTGAAATTATAAGCGCCGGCTAACAACAAAGAAAAGAAAATGCAAAGCTGTTTTAATGAACACGCAGCTTCGCTAATGAACAGGATTCCTGTTGGAATATGGGGAAAATAAGCAATTGACTAAAATAAATTAAGAACTAATACAGAGGTCTCCAAACAGCTCTACCGATGGGCCTGTGCCAAGATTGTGGCACGTCAAGCTGCTTGGCACCGGAGCGTTTATAATTTTTAAGGTGATTACAAAAAGAAATTGCACCACGTTGGAAAGATTCTCTACCCTGGGAAAACGTGCTGATGTATAACTAATGGTTAATATCTGCATCTTTTATTCCCTAATACTACCTGCTGAAATAAAGACATAACATATGGCTGTTGTACAGTGAGCCATTCATAATTAGGTCTGCAAGACATAAAGACATTTTTGTGCTTGCCATAATAGAGAGCGACGTGGACAAAAAAAACAAACAAACACAAAAACAGCCTAATTCTTCCCATGGAGATAAAAATGGCTGCAAAAATCACAGCCGTTATTATTTCTCTTTGACCTTACATTCATTTCAGTTTGGGGAATGTGGGTAAGATTGTTAGGTTTTGAATTAGGTTTTTTTGAACTGTGGATACTTTCAGTGCATTATAGGAAAACCCCTTAAGGGTTAATAAGTGTAGGCATTAGGTAATTTGGGAGTTAAAGGTAGAAGGTTATTAAAGTGTATGTAACTTTTTGTTTTCGTTTTGTATAGAGTAGGAAAGGACTATAATTAGGGATGAACTAATACTGGTTTTTAGGTATCCAGTACAAGTACCATTATTTTTTTCCCCAGTACTAGCCAATAACTAATACCGATACCGGCATTCTGAGGTACCGTGAGCTTGGCTTTTCTTGAAGCCTGTGTTCTATCGGGAGAACATTGGCTTCATGTTCCCTCACGACACTGCGAGGCAGGCTGTATTCCTGACCAATCAGGACCAAACCTGACCTTATTCAGGTCAGGAAGCCAGGCTGCCTAGCAACAAGTGAAGCCGGCTTCCTAGCCAATCAGGAAGCTGAGAGGTGGTCAAGACTTGCCGCCCAGCTTCCTGATTGGTCAAGAAGCCAGGCTGCCTAGCAACAAGTGAAGCAGGCTTCCTAGCCAATCAGGAAGCCGAGAGGCCTGGCTTCCTGATTGGCCGGTAAGCCGGCTCCATGCTCCCTCACAGCACTGCCGGTCAGAGGGAATATCCCTCTGACCAGAAGTTCCGGTATTGGAGGTAAGTATTGGAGCATTTGGGCAAGTACGTTTACTCGCCCAAATACTTGGTATCGGCTATTTCAATTTCTAGTGGAGAGATTTCCCTTTACTTTCTGTCCTAAAGATGCAACCGGAAGTAGGTGGAGATCTACACTACACTATCTAGATTGGCAGAGCCAGCTGTCAGTCACGCAGCTGGGCGGATCCTGGCACAAGTGTCGGGATCCGCTTCAGCTGCGTCATCTCAGTATACCGCGAGTAGCAGCTCGCGGTATACTGCGGCTTCTCAGTATACCGCAAGCTACAGCTCGCGGTATACTGAGCCTAGGGTGATGGGAGGACACTAGTTTGTGTCCTCCCCTTACCGTAAGGAGCCTATGGGGAAAAGCCTTAACCCCATAGTTCTCCTTTAACATTTTGATTTCCCCCTTATTATTTAATGCTATGATGACAATGATCAGCAGGACATATAGAGGCGTGAATTTTTCCAGCAGGTACATAGGCAGTAAAAAGAAATAGACAGAGGGTCTTACTCCTGCCCCACACTATCCAAAATGAACACAAACATTGCCTTTAAATACACTTTGGCTTAGGGTTAAAGTTAGCAATAGCCCTCATTCACACTAGAAAAGGCCAGCACGTACAGCTCAGTGCTGCGTGCATGGCTGTATCGGGCAGCTCCAGGGAAGGACAGGTGCTGCGTGTGATTATTACGCAGCCCAGTCCTTCTCTATGGGTGTACGCAGCCGTACGCCACCCTACGCTCACCCACCCTGCACATCCGTGCAGGTGTCCGTACTTGTACGCTGACAGGATGGATCCTGTCTGTGTCCAAGCCAGGGAACACGCACCCGTACGGATTTGCACTTGGGGTAAATCACACGCAGCACCTGTCCTTTCCGGGAGCTGCCCGATACGGCCGTGCACGCAGCACAGAGCTTTACGTGCCGGCCTTTTCTATTGTGAATTAGTTAGAAGAAATGTTATAGTGACACAAAACTCAGAAGTTAAATCTTAAAAATGCATTCAAGTAACTTGACTCTTAACAAAAATGTATCTTATTTGTGCATCACTTGGCTGTAGATCCTCAAATCATCTCACCTAGACAAAAGCAAGCACTTAACACTTTCATTGCAAGGGTAGCCCACTGCAAGGGTTAAGAACATTTTTGTCTGGAGTTCTGCTTTTATCCCTGCCTATTAGCAGAGAAAACAGCCAGTAATCATTTTTAAGGTTCATCTCCCATTGACTTTAATGGGGTTTAGATTATTGCCAGGTTCACACATGGGTGATCTGTGACCATGCGGCAATCGTGCACGAAACCACGCTGATAGCCACTCGGTCGCGGAATCGCACACCCCCGCTGATCGCACTGAAGTGCCATTCTTTTCTAATGGTACCCCAGTTGCGCCAGGCAGAATGTGCGGTTTCCCGCCACGATTCTGTCCTTGCAATCACGCACGACCCCAGCTGAAAAACCTGTGCAGTGCGTGTCGCGAAAAAGGGTACATGTACCTTTTTTAAGCGATTGCTACGCGGCTATGACCCTATTGAAATCAATGGGGCTACGCGGCAACCGCTGTGTGCAACTGCACACGATCGCGTGGTCCCAAGTCTGCACCGCCTCAGCACCCAAACTTATTAAAGTTTGCTGAACTCTCCCTGAACTGAGCTCAGGTAGATTTGGCTCATGTTTAGTCAGTACCAGGTCTAGAATATGATTGTCTCTGGCCTTTTTATTAAAAACGTTTTAGGAAACCGCTTTTAATGTCTTAAATATATTTCTCCTCCTACTTGTAAGCTCAGTTTGAAAATGTCTGGCAGGTTGAAGTCAACCGTAATTAAAACTAGCAAAAGATACAGGGCTGCCATTGTTGATCACCTTCTGAAAATGCTTGCTGCCCAGCTGCAGAACTTCAGAAGGCTACCAACCAAGCATGCAGCGAATGAATGTTGGGGAAAAGTCCTAATTCCTTGTCTTTTTACTTGTTTCGGGTCAGGGACTTAGGTCCGGGAAAGAACAGAAGCCCTTAGATCAGTTTGGCCGCCAGGATTTTAGCAATCTTGGTAGAAAAGAATTCTGAAACTACAACCAACATATAAGCTGCCTGGTTTTTGAAACATCGACCTGGGCTGTCACTTTCATCCTTGCTTATTGATTACTGAGCCATAGACCCACTAAAAGAATACAGCCAGTAAAGCTAAAATTCCCAACTTGTCCCTTGTTCCAAGCCTGTGGCTCACTAAGTACTGATCAAGGATTAAGATGACAGACCCCAAGCTTGTACCTGCAAAAACATTTATTATTGTCAACTTCTATATTTCTAATCCTTTTAATACATTTTCCTTAAAGCTGAACTCCAGAAAGATATAAAAGACACACATTAACGTAGACATGTAATCAATAATACATCATTAAATGCATTTATTAAATGCAAGCAGTTTGAGTACCTGAATTTCACCTGATATCAGCCTCTTGCTGTCCCTGTGCAGCAGGACTGGAATGTGAGAGGAAGAAGCAATACAAGGAGCTGATCATTCATGTGCTGACAAGAAGCAAGCTGATAGGAGGTGAGAGGAGAGAGATGAGCTCATCACTGTGCTACTTTTTCTTTCAGTGTCCAGTTACAGGCTAGGTGTGGGTGCAGGACAACCTGGGCTCAGAGGAAGTAGGTTGAACAATGCTGACCATGACACTGAGAACATCTAGTGGCAGAAAAAAATGCTGCATGGATATTTCAGTGAATGCCTGTTTTGTTATATTATCTTTGTATATTTTTTGTGGGGTGCTGAAGTTAAAAAGCATGGAGGGGATGTTTGACCAGAGAAATAAAGCCACGCCCTCGACTGCAAATATAAATCATCCCAGCTCCCCCTTAGATCATAGAGTACTTGCAGCCTCTTCTAAAGTATTTATATTATATATACTGTATCTTATATTTGTATCTGAATAAAATGAAACAGTTTAAATCTGGAAGCACTTCAGAGTAAATTTTCCTCTGTGATCTTTATTTTGTAGAGACAGAATCCCAGTGATTATATTGTTTATAGAACTTTCCTGAAAATTGACATTTGAAAATATCTCATTTGAAAGAAATTGTATTTTATTCCGTAACTAAGTGGATGAGTTCTTGTGTACCCGATGCCCTCCACTCTGCATTGACAAAGCTAAATGCCTATTTATCCTATCAGGTAAGAAAAGCTTATGAAATATTATTCTGGCTAAATCAAATTAAGTAATAGAGTTTCCTGTAGGGGGAAAAAACACTTGTATGTGATTTGGACTTTTTTTGTTCATTTTGGATAAACTAGGGAAGGTTTACAATCACTTTGAAAGTTCACTCTCTCCATTTGTCGTGGTGACCATTGTCATTGGGACTCAAATAAGAAATCTAAAGTTTTGAGTTGTCACCGTGTCAGGAACAGAGTGGAAATCTTTTAATGGGAACACCTATTACAGTGACAACTACATAAGAGAGGATTTCCCCTCAGTTTGGAAATATTTCCTCTCACTTCCTCTTTTGTATTGAGACTCCATTCACAACCCTATCTCTTGCATTGCGTTACTATCCATTTTTTTTTTTTAACGGATGGTAACGCAAGTGCAATGAAAAATGAATTGGTGTGAATGAGGACAGTCTGCTCTGCAGTGTTGTGTTGCTGCATCTTGCACATGTTCTACTTTTCTTCAGCGTAGCGCATCAAAAAGGTGTGCTAATGCAATGTATCACAAGCCATTACATTGAAGTAAGTCCACTCAGGACATGTTACTTCACATAAAGCTTGCAAAAATGCAACAGAACGCAAAGGATTTGAGGGAATTCTAAAGTAACAATGGCAAGTCAACAGACCTTCCGTTGACTTGCGTGCACCTTTCAATTTCGTGAATTCACCCTTAACAAATATCTCCAGACATTTTTTACAACGTTTTGGCTATACATATGCTTTTAAATCCCTAAAAGCAAATCCCCAGTTTTTGAGTTCATATACACTTTGAGACATCAAAAACTCCACATAACTCCACTCTGCTGATATAACATTCCCAGGATGTAACGCTTTTGGCACTTACAACATCATAATTTCAATGACAAGGCAATCCCAGTGTGCATTGCGTTGGCAAACTGAAGTAATTTTGTCCTTTGGAAGCTGGAAGTGAATGCTCTGCAAGTGTAAGTATTTCAAGTTTACAGCATTTTACACATGACGTGTCTATGTTATTATAAATCATCTTACATAGAGGGATGCATTGGTAAATTTTGATTTTTGAGTGTAAAGGTCCGCTTTTAAAAATCTCATATTACATTTATACTAGTTTACATAATATATAGGTAATGATTTTGGAATGGGAACGTTGTAGAACTAAAGAATATAGAGTCCACCTTTAATAAACACTGGGCATCTTTGATTCTCCTTATTAAGAAACCGTTCATAGCTTTACCTAAGGTCTTTTGTCAGACATATTTTATCCATTAAACTATCGCATTTTATTTTGGCTGTCAAAACTTTATCAGAAACCGGGTTAAATTTATGAAGTACGACAGGACATTATAGTTCATTATCAAATAATAAAAAAAGTTTGTCCTTTGAAATATTACATTATGGAAGAAGGTTTTCTGGAGCCTCGTGTCCCTAAGTCTTTTCCCGCAACTGATATCGCATGCGTTTTACCGTGTTAGATATGTAATGTTCCACTTAGGCCTGTCATTTAATAATTCCGCATTGTACTGATCTCCATGAGGGCCGCTGCGAAAAGACTATTACCAGCTCGTAAAAATATGGTGTGTCTAGCATGGTCATAACTCAGGATAAGTAGAAGAGCTGCATTAGACGGCAATCAGCCCATTAAACACTGGAGCAGACAAGGAACCCGAGCCTTTTGGTCTGCCGTATATAGAAACGTGAAAACCCTTTTTATCAGCATTCTTCTTAGACTTGTGTCTACCCCTCTACATCTTCTTTTATCAATAAAATACCATGTTTCCAGCTGAAATTAACAGTATCGGAGACAATAGCATCACTTGGAACCACAGGAGATGTTTGTCATGGAAACAAAGGCTACGAACAAAAGCAATCCAATAGTGTTGCGCCATTTGATGACTGATCTGGATATACCATGAGAACAGTGAGCAGCTGAACTTTTCCTACTTTTGTGGTGCCATAATCAGGATCATATGTGGAGTTTTTGATGTCTCAAAGTGTATATGAACTCAAAAAATTGGGATTTGCTTTTAGGGATCAAAGCATATATATAGCCAAAACTTTATTTTTAGTTTTGGATAGAGTAGGGAAAGGTCAACCCCCCTTATTTATTTATTTATTTATTTTACTCTGTATCTACAGTTGTTGAAATTCCCATTTACTTCCTGAGATCCAACAGGATGTAAGAGTAAATCCCCCAAAGCTAGAAACATTATTCTGTTATATAGTTGTCCTTGAAACAAGTGTGCTCATTGGAAGATTTCCTCCTAATCTCTTGTTCTGAAGACTACTCTGAAATTATGGATTTTGGCTTACTTTCTTTCCCAGTAGTCACCAGTAGAAACAAAGAGGTGGATCTCCGAATGTGGACTCGAATAGCAATAACTTGACAAAAGGTCTAAACCCTCCCCTTTCTATCCAAAACTAGAAAAGCTTTTGCCTGGGGACACACTGTATGGTACACACTGTGTGTGTACCTAAGTAGTATCTTCCTGTCTAGCCTCATAGCTGGTTATCTGCAGAGTGAGATCATCTAAAGCAGCCTTTTTCAATCGTGGTGCTGTTGCACCCTGAGGGGCCTTCTGGCTTCCTCAGGATGCCTTGGAATTTTCACACAGCATCATGCCTCTGATGCGAAAGAGAGGGATTCTGATTTGGGAGGGGGGCTTCTGATTTGAAGGGGGACTCTCCTAGTGTGAAAGGGGAAACTCTAATGTGAAAGGAGGGGGCTCCTGATTTAAAGGGGAACTCTTATGTGAAATGTGCCACCCTGACTGTTTTCCTGCATGCCTCCTCCTTAAAATGAATCTTTGATAAGGGTGCCTCAAGGTTTTGTTTAATGTTTAAAGGATGCCGTGGCTGAGAAAAGGTTGAGAAACACTGATCTAAGGCACTATTGCCTCTGACTGTTTGTCTGAAGTGAGTTGCTGTGAGATTTTGTGATGTTATTACTGTGCTGCTCTCCTCGCTAGAGGGCAAGCTGTACCTGAGGACCTGCAATGCAGGGATCTCCCTGCTTCTGCCTAATTCAATCTGTGCATCCCTCACCTTTCCTGATGCTTTTTTGAATATTCCCCCACTGGCAAGCTGCAATATATTAAATTTTATTTTCGGGTTTAGATACATTTTAATAAAAACTTCCGTCTTCATGCTTCCTCGTCACCTGGTGATGAGGGAGCATGGAGCCGGCTTCCTGACTTATCAGAAAGCCAGGCGGTGAGTTATTACACGCCACCCGGCTTTCTTAATGGGACTTCTGGTATCGGCGAGTCCTGGAAAAAAATATTGGTACTTGTACTTGATACCGAAAAAAACGTATCAGTGTATCACTATCATTAAATAAGCCTTAAGTGATACCTCCTGAATTTTAGTCCTTTGGTCATGTATCCTGTGGAATTTAGGCAAAGCAGAGAGACACCTTGTATTGGCTTTCTACAAAAACAATGACCAGTTCTCTGCTAATTATAGTTATTTCCTTTACAAGCAGCAGTGCAACCCAAAATCTGTCATAAAATGCTGGGATTCCTCCCTCTCCCTCCTGTAATAGTTCTTTGTTTTGGAGGGAGAAACATAATCAGATCCTACTGAGCTAAGGTTCCATGATTCATCCATTTCCTTACAGCCTCCCTGTGAGTTTTCTCATAACACATGCTTAAAGTGACACTAAACTCCGGAGTTAAACCTAAAAAATACATTGAAGTATCTTAACTATTAACAAAAATGTATTACTTAATTGTTTATCACTCGTCTGTAGATCCTCCAATCTTCTCAATACAATCTCAATACAAATTAGTAACTAAACGTGAGATTGTAGTCCATCACAGGAGCGAGCTTGGAGCGGTGATTACTTTACAACACTCACAGGGACCATGGGGAACAAAAGTAACCACCCTCCAGAAGGAAGGACAGTGTCAGCACCAATTCAGAGATGATTGGGGGATCTACAGCCGAGTGATACACAAATAAGATACATTTTTGTTAATAGTTATGGTACTTGAATGCATTTTTAAGATTTAACTCCAGAGTTTAGTATCACTTTGTAAAAAGTTATACTCACCGGACTCTCCAAGCAGGCTTGTTCTTACAGTAGCTATTTCTATTGTACAGGGGTTTTTTTTTTTTAATATTGGCATTAAAATTAAGAATTAGATATTTTATGTAACTGATATACAGTATGTGTGTGTGTCTTGGCACCTTTAAAGCCCCTTTAATTTAATTTAAAGTGACATTAAAGTCACAATATAATTTTTCCCTCTCCCCAATGTTAATGTTAGCACTTGCCTTAAATAATGTCTCTTAATCCGATCTTCCTCTTTCCTGATGTTTTCATCTGTCCCTCCAGCGGTGCGGCGGCTCTCCGATCCAGCACTGACTCCTCTCTGCTTGCAGGCACTTCCGATCCAGCGGTGTCTACATGCGGGTGCACGCGTCCATAGACTTACCTTGCGTCTCTGCTCGTCTCCCACCCGAAAATCCGAACAGCGCATGGGCAAAAAAAACGGAGGCTTTAGAGCCCCTTTAAATTAGGATTTTTGTTCTTAGACCAGTCCGTCTAAGCTCCCATAAATCATCACATTCTATACTCTGTGGATAGATGTGAGGATGCTGAGGAACATTCCAATGCTGCAGCGGAGAAGTAGGCAGGCTGGAGGGAGTGCTGTGACAGCTAGCCGGCTAGGAGCTTCGAGTGAGTATATATTTGTTTATTTTAGCACCTAGACAACGAGCACTTAACCCTTTCAGCACTGGGGTTGCCCCACGGCAAGGGTTAAGCAAAAGGTTTCCTGGAGGTTAAAAAAAAGTGCGTGCTGACGGGCACAGGACCGAGCAGTCAACCCTTGCAGTGAAGTGGTAGCCTCACTGCAAGGGTAAACTTTTTGCATACCTGGAGTTCTTCTTTAAAGTTTATGTAAACAATTTTACTTGCCCCTCCCTTATAGATTGCAAGCCCTCACGGGCAGGGCCCTCCTTACCATCTTGTCTTGAATTGTATTTTGATTGTATTCTTGATACTATCTATCATTTTTTGTAGATATGACCTAAAATTTTCACGCCGTCACCGCCGTCTGAATCACGCTACTAAGATCCCGTTGTGTGGGGAAACAAGCGTTGGTGTTTCTCTGGCATACAGACCCGAATGATTTCACGAACACTGGCACAAAATAAAACAGCTGCTCCGATGGCAAGGAGCGATAGGAGGGACATTATGACTCGTGCATTATGAAAATATTAGCTTAACTTTATTTTTTTTTCCAAGGAGGTCCCTTTTCTTCTCTCTTTCTCTCTGCCCAGATTGAACGTGCATTGTGATGGGAACAATCCACTGAAACTATATTGCATAGAAATCCAACCTTCATTGTTAGCAGACTCCGCTTTGGAGGAATCAGCAGGTAGGGATGAACAGATGGGGAGCAGTTGGGTTTCCAGATGCCTTTGCATTGTCAGTGATCACCATGGCGATATTCAATGCTTTTCCAGCTGCGAGGATTTTACTTGCAAAATATTAATATAAAGTCCACTCTGTATTGTATGGAACGAACACATTAAGCGCCGGAATATGGTATCAGATAGAAGATAAGTGAGCGCATTTCAGTATATAACCTATCTATGTACATCAGTATGGACGTAGCCAGGGGTTAGCACGCATGGTTCTATTTAATTATGAACAGATTTGAACATATTTTTAAGAAAGTACATGTTCCCGCTGATACCATTTATAGAAATACACCAGCAATGCAGCAATGAAGTTAATACTGTATGTATTAAGAATTAAAGTGGAACCACGGGCACAATCAAACAATATAACGCAGTCTGCCAATAGCAGAATATAAGATTCCTTTGCAAGCCATATTGCAATTTAATTTTCAATATTTCTTTATTGAAGTCAGGTAATCCAAAACAGCAAATAGACATATAGTATAAACAACGTACAGGTGTGGGAAACATCAACCAGTCAATAGTTTAAGTAGTGATAGTAACATACATAGGTCATATTGCAATTTAACCACTTGAGTTCCTGCCGCCCTTTGACAGCAAAGCTGGGATAGCCGCTATATGTCCCAGCACCTTTTTCAAAAGGGAATCAGCGGCTCCTGTTGGGGTGCAGGCCGCAACTGCTACTTCTGTGGCTTCCGGCATCCAGCACTAAGATCAGAAGCTGAAACAATCCACTGTTGGGCTTCTGATTCTTTCACAGATTGCTTCAGAGGAGCGCACTGTGAAGCCCCGTTCACATTGAGCGATTTATCGCGCGGTAATTCCCGCGATATCGCAGCAAATTACCGCGCGATATCGCGCTCCAATGCATTTCAATGGGGCAAAGGGTCCTGCTGTCGCGGGTCGTGTGTCGCTACAGCAGGACCCTTTTTGGAGCGGATTTAGCCGCGATTCAAGCTTGCTCAATGCAAGCTTGAACGCGATATCGCGCGGCAAATCTCGCAATATCGTGCAATATGCAAATCACGCGACAAACGCGCGATTTGCATATCGTGCAGTGGGAATGGGGCCTTAAAGTAAAAGTATACAGAATGCATCTGTGCTTTGTCTACAACCGGGAGTGTAGTGACATCACGAGTGACGTTACCGCACTCCCATTCACTAGGGGAGCTGGGACAGTGCTGTTGCAGCTCTGTCCAGCACTTCCCTGAAGTAATAGATAACTGCTATAGTGATCTATTGCTGGCTGATCGCAGCCAGCACTAGATCACTACTACAAGTGATCTGCTGCTGCGCTAAATACAAATTAAATTTTGGCCTTCCCCTGCAACAGGAATTTCAGCTTTGTTGAGATACACCCTAAGGGTTAACTGCTTTTAAAGGAATTCTGACACTGCAATGTTCAGCTTCAGATCACTAAAGTTTTCTCAGATGGTTATAATGAATAAGACCTTACCAATCAGCAATCAGTCTGGATGTGATGTCACCGCACTCCCATTCAGTACGAAGGCTTGGAGAGTGCTAAGTCCATGGCCTCCTTGCAGTGATATCTATCTATCTATCTATCTATCTATCTATCTATCTATCTATCTATCTATCTATCTATCTATCTATCTATCTATTTTCCCCATATATATATGTTTACACTTTCTTTTCCAGTGGGGTCTGAATCAGGTCACTGGAGATCTGATCCCTGGCTTTCTTTAATCTGTGCAGCAGCCTGCAATAGATCACTATATCAGTGATGTATTGCTGCAAGGAGGCACTGTACAGAGCTGCAGTTGATCACTATTAGAAGTGATCTGCTGCTGCACAGATTAAAGAAAGGCCGGTTATATATATATATATAAATCTTAAAAATAAATAAAAATATTTCCTCCCCAGATTAATACCCAGGTATCAACAATGACCAGTGACATCATATGATCTGTATATAATTTCCGTTTACTGCACAAGCATCAAATGCTCACATAAATAAACACAATGTCATTTGAATTTTTAGTGATTGCAAACCTTGGAAAGAGTCACCATTGTGCTAAGTCGTGCCCTCGTCAAGTCTGATTAAATGTTATCTTAATGTTATGCTAACAATATACGCAACCCCTTTTTGCTTACCCCTATGTGCGTCACAATGTAGGGAAGGGGAATAAAGCCCTCCTAAAAATAAAATACATATGTTCACTTTGAGATCTACTATTTCATTATGTTGCATGAAAGTAGCACTGATGTGATATTTTAATCAGAGTACATTGCTGATTACATTTTGTGGTAGATGTATAGAGCTGTTTAAACTTCATAAGTGTTGTGCTGGGAAAAATGCAAAAGTAAAATGCATTTTTTCTCCTTTTTTTTTATTAAACAAGGAAATAAAAATATGCGTATCCAAATTTGCCTTCAAATTAAAGTCCTATCTGTCCTAAAAACAAATGATGTATAATGGGTAGGGATGCACCGATACTTTTCAGATAACAGTGCCCATACTTTGCATTTTCATGAGAACCACCAGGGTTGCAGCGGTCTTAGCTGGGACCTGGCTGTGGCGCTCCTTCACTGTCCTGAAATCATTAGTCTGTATTGTTTTAGAAAAACGGTCACATGACAATAAACAAAAATGTATCAGTACTTGTACTTGTAGGTACTTGGGCAAGTATCAGTAGTTGTACTCGCAAAAATGGTATCGGTGCATCCCTAATATATATTTATAAAAACAAAATCATACATTAAAACAGAGATGTACAAATCCCGGGAGCTCCGTGTGCTCCTTACAGATGGCAGCTTCCTCCTAACTTTTGAATTTTTCTCTAGTCTAGTCTTGGAGCTCAAAAAGTATCTGTACATGTACCGAGTACAGTACTTGGTATCGGTGCATCCCTAATAATGGGGATCCGTGCACAGATCAGCTGCTGATCGGAATGGATGACAGCGTTGTGACATCCGTGTCTGTGCAGTTTTTTTTTTTTTTGTCCATCTTGCAATGGAGGAAAATACTGAAATGACCGGACCCATGTTGGTCTATGGGAAATTGTATGTACATCAAATTTAAATGTTATTACCCCTCATTGGCCACAAATAAGTCTAGAAAATGGAACTATGTGTTTGGGGTAATCGGATGTAAAGGGACGCACGATTGTCAGAGCTGGCTGCCCAGAGACTAACATTGGTCTTCCGATCAAATCTGCCTGAAAAACTGACAGGCGGACCTGATCAGAATGCCCGTGTGAAAGGGGCCTAAGGCTAGCTCTAAACAATCGTGCGTGAAAGGGGCCTAAGTATAACGCAACATTTTCCCCCACATGCAGCATATGCAAGTAAATGGTTCCATACACCAGTGGCGTCACAAGGGGGGTGCGGGGGGTGCGGCCCGCACCCTGGTGCCACCATTGGAGGGGTGACACCAAAATGACTCACAGTCATTTTGGTGTCACCCCCCTCTGAAAAGTCGGGCGCTCAGTCATGGACCGAACGCCCGACAGTATCAGAAGAGAGGAGGGGACCCGCCGGGTGACTGTCCCCTCCTCTCTCTGCCAGCATCCATCAGCAATATGGCCGCCGGCAGGTATCAGAATACTGCCGCACGTGCACTATGACGTCATCGCACACGTGCGTGGTGACGTCACGCGCATGTGTGGTGATGTCACGCGCATGCACAGTGGCGTCTTGGCGGGGTACTCGGTTACCGCTCCGGGTGTCACCCAGCCTCGGGACGCCCCTGCATACACATAGCTGCGTATAGAGCCATATAGATGCGCAAAAAAATAGAACCGAGATGCATCCGGGCTCAGAGTTTCTGCGTATTTTACGAATCGGCAGGCCATTCGCCCAGCTTTGGCTGACACTTCGGCTCTGCCGAGCCGCAGCATATGCCTTTGATTCAGCTGAGCCGCTCGGCCACCTTCAGGCCGAAAAGAGCCAAAGGATCAGCCGAAGCTACGGCTGGATTCTTCGGCTCCTTTGTGAATACCCCCCTTAGTTTTGTTTTTGTTCGAAATTTATTTTTAATAATGAGCTGATTCGCTGTCCCCAATGCAGCTCTAGAGGGGTTAACATTTTTGACGTGTGGGACGCTTGCTCACGTCTAGCTTCTTGCTTTGAATATAATAATAATGGGAACTGCTTAGATTATAGCACAACACAAGGAAAACATACAGAAAACAGCTCTCCGAAAAATAAAGAACGCACAAAAGGATACTATTTTTAAAAATACGCACTCGCGCTGCAGTGTTAATGGTGGTTGAAGTGGATAATTAAGTCACTTCCTCTCGGCTGAACTCCGCTTTGCGTCCTGCTCATGAGAAACTGTAAACTTATCAGAACAAAAGCCGTGGCATTCTGCTGCTGATACAATGTAATCTTTATGTGTCAGTTTTATTTTTAACATGTGCAAATATGACATAATGGAAACACCCTTGTCTCAAAAAGTTCAGAGCTGTCATGCTTAGGTGGGTCCTGTGAGACCATGTAGAGCCCTTGTGTGGCCCTTCTGAACTCTCCTCTGTTATACGAGCATAGATGGATAGAATGTTATTTAAAGCTCAAGTATATTCTGCTAATACATTGCCTTCCCTGTCCCTCATTTACTCCTCTAGCTACCTGCTATTTAAAGGAGAACTCCAGGATTATTTCAAATTAACCCCCACGCAGCAAGTGTTAACTGCTCATTTTGGTCTAGGGGTGAAAATATCGAATAAATTCTCACCTGATCCTCAGTCCTGCAGTGGTGATTGTTCACCTCTCTGCCTCTCCGCTCTGGCTGTGGAATGTTCCTCGGTGTCCTAACTTCTAATGAACCTGTATTACACATGATGATGTCACGGGTCCTTAGACCACCAGAGCCCCGGAGAAAAGTGGCTGTGGGGACCAGTTTAGCAGCCAGGCGAGATTGAAGATCAGATGAGTATATTTTCTTTATTTTCACCATTAGACGTAAAAAAGGGGCACTTAACCCAGGGGCGTCCCGAGGCCGAGTGTCACCCGGAGCAGAGACCGGGTGATACCCTGCAGTGACGTCATCGTGCACGTGCGGTCATCTAGTTGACATCTTGGTGATGGACGCCAGCCGGGAGAGGAGGAAACGTTCTCCTGGCAGGATGAGGTATGCTGCTGGGTCCCCTCCTCTCTCCTGATACTGTTGGGTGCTCGGTCCATGACTGAGTGCCCAAATGTCAGTCATTTTGGTGTCGTACCCCCCTGAACCCCACTTGTGAAGCCACTGACTTAACCCTTTTAATGCAGGAGTTGCTTGGGTTAATTTTTAAAAATCCTGGAGTTCCTCTTTAATTGTTTAAAAAAAAGCTTTCTGCTTTCAATAAAGATCCTATTTCAGTGATGTTATTACTGGGTCTTCATGCTTTTCTATGCAATGCAGGCAGATCATGACTGGTGGGAAGGGCCAGCAAGGTGCTGTACAGAGCTTCCTGAAAACATAACAGCACTCTGCCTCAGTACTCCTCTCTTGAATTCTCAGCACTGTTGCAAGCAGTGGGCTGGCTCTAGGGAGGAGTTTTGTACAAATAAAAATGCCTTGATGGGTGAACTCTGGCTGGAGGACTTGGTGTTTGCATGCAAAGTATCCTAGGTAATGCCCACATGTGGTGTCGAGCCTCCACGATTGAAAGAACTGAATTGCAATGAATTAAAGGGGCGGGTCAGGGACAGCCAGGCTGGGAAGGAAAGAGCTAGATGATGCTGAATGCAAATATCAAAATGCCTTGATGGGTGGATCTCAGTCTGGAAGAGCGGGAGTTCTTAGGCAGGTTGCATTTGCTCACAGAGCATCCTAGGTAATGACCTCATGTGATGCTGAGCCTCCATGATTGAAAGAACTGAAATCCAATGAGTGAAGGGGGCAGGCCAGGGACAGTCAGACTGGGAAGGAAATCGCTAGATGATGATGGATGGCCTCTCGCCAAAAAATGAGGCGGGCTCTATCTGACTTGCTGCAGCTTTTAATGCACATTGTGAGGAGCTTTTTCAGTGAAAAACCGACCTACCAAAATCCCCATTGTGCAGCTACACAGAGTCAGCTGGCCAGAGCAAATTTAATTTTAACTCCTGAATTTGTTTTTGGAGTCATAAAAATGTCCCAAAACTTTATAATTAACTAAAGACGTCGGCGGCTAAAGGGCAGCTACAGTGAGAAGTTAATTTGCAGTGTTTTAGGACTGATTGATGTCTAAACAGAAACTATATTAGATAAGGTTATAAAATATCCAAACCAAATACAATCTAGGACAGAAAGAGCGAGATAAGGCGAGCCGCGGAGGCAATAAATAGACTGAAATAAATGGAAGGGGATAATTTAATTTAAGGAAAGGGAAGCTAATGATTTTACAAGAGAAATTATAAAACTGTCATTCCATTTATCATCCAGCTCAATAGAGAGGCAGCCTGGATTAATACCATTTTTTACATGAACATCGAGGTGTTCGGGGATTGGGAAAATGACTGGTAGGTCATATAAATGTACAATTTAATTCAGAAAAAATGAATTTAGGAGAACAAACATATGGCAAGAGAAAGGTCTCCATAAAGAATTGCAGGATATATTTTTCGTTATGTACAAGTTATGGCCATGTCCATTTTAACATATACCAAGTTCCTTAGCTCTAATGGCATCCTAATATGGGTCATCATTGGCCTAACAGGTAGACAGTGGCGTCACAAGGGGGTTGCTGGGTGTACGGCCCGCACCCGGTGACACAGTCAATGTGGTGTCACCTCTTCTGAAAAGTCGGACACTCGGTCATGGACCGAGAGCCTGACAGTTGCAGGAGATAGGAGAGGACCCAACATCATACCTTATCCCGCAGGGGAAAACGTCCCCTCTTCTCTGCCGGCACCCATCACCAAGATGGCCCCTGGGAGGTATCACAAAGATGGCTGTGCATGCGCCTTGACGTCACGGGCATGAGTGTTGTGATATCACCCGTATACGCGATGGCGTCACGGCGGGTGACTTCACCTGGTACCCTCTCCTAAACCCCTGCAGGTAGACCTTTTATAACTACTATAAGCCCTCAGTACAGGAAGTCCCAAACATTCAAAGTAAAACATACACTGCCTGGTCAAAAAAAATTCACACACTTTATTATTTCATTGGACCACCTTTACCTCTGATTACGGCACACAATCGCCGTGGCATCATTTCAATTAGCTTATGCAATATCATAAAAAATTTTTATGTCCAGAATTACATTCATTTTTAAACAAGATCTTGTAGTGATGATGGGAGAGTCGGACCTCTGTGTAAAGTCTTCTCCAGCACATGCCAAGTATTCTCAATGGGGTTAAGGTCTGGACTCTGTGGTGGCCAATCCATGTGTGGCAATGATGTCTCATGCCCCCTGAACCACTCTTTCACAATTTGAGCCCGATGAATCCTGGCATTGCCATCTTGGAATGTGCCCAATGTGCCATCAGGGAAGAAAATGGAGAAACCTGGTCATTCAGTATATTCAACTAGGCAGCTAACCTCATATTTTGGAGACATAATGCTGCTGAACCTACCCAACCTGAACCTGACAAACAGAAGCAATCCCAGATCATAGTACTGCCCCCACAGGCTTGTATGATAGGTATGATGGGTGCTTCATTTCTTACCCTGATTCAGCCACCACACTGGAACAGGTTAAACCTGCACTCATCAGTGATAAGTGTTTTTTTTTAGACTTCACAACTCTTTAGTCCCAATCTCTTTCCACATTGTGGGTGTGGAAATGCTTTTACTTTGACTATTAAACATAGCCGTGAGTTCTACTGTTGATTTGTTTATGATTTGATTTCACCAAATGTTTAAAGCTGGTAATATACCTATAGATTATCTGCAGATTTTCTATGGTCAGATGGAAAAAGTGCAAAAGATTCCTCCATCTACGCTAAACTGTGTGGATGGAGGAATCTCCCGCTGGGCCAAGCTACAGTATCTTGCTAGTCGGCCCCGCTGGCTGTCAAAATACCTGAACAATCTGATTGGATGCAGGCATTGTTCACGTAATTTGAAATCCAGCTAGTCAGCTAGTCCAGCTGACTAGCTGGATACTGAAGCTTGGCCCAGTGTGAGATTCCTCCATCCACACAGTTTAGCGTAGATGGAGGAATCTGTTGCACTTTTTCCATCTGACCATAGAAAATCTGTAGAAAATCATGATCATTCAAGATTTTTTTCTGACATTTTGTCATTGAAGATGGTGGTTCACCACTATACTTCCAGATTTTGATAACGTATTGGACAGTTCTTAACTCAATTATATTAGTTTTGTCAGTCTCCTTAGTTGTTTTCTTTGCTTGTTTCAGGCCAATAATTTGACCCCTCTGCAACAGAGTTACATCTTTACCACGAAATGTAATTTCAGGGAGGTGCCCTTCTCATTTCAGGGAGGTGCCCTCTGTCATCCCCCCCAAGCCGCACAGGTGGGGTGGGGGGGTGGAGCAACCCCCTGAAGTGATGGCAGATAGTAAAGAAGCTATTGCTTCCCTTGCTATCTGCAGGTTTTCTTTTTTTTTTTTTTTTGACACCTGCCGACTTCAGAATAAAAAGAAAACAAACAAACAAAAAAAAACAGCATAGGAATGAATCTGCAATAGCCAATAACAAGGTCGCTATTGCATCCGTCCTCAGCTGCTGTCAATTATGATTGACAGCAGCAGTGGGCAGGTGTGATAGCTAGTCTGCTATTGGCTAGTGCAAATTGAAATAGCCAATAGCAATCTAGCTATGCATTCTATGCTGTTCTTTTTTTTTCTCTCTGACTGACGGCAGCTGGCAGCCCCGATGTCAGAAAAAAAAGCAACAGATAGCAGGGAAAGGTTTACTTTGCTAGATAGAGCAGAGTAAACCTTTCTGGGAAAAATATTTCTCTCCCGGCGGTCGCGAGCCGCTATCTAATAGCTGGAGACTGCCGGAACGTCTGGGAGAGTTGGGATGTCTGATAGGATAGGTATTCAGACATGGCTGTTTAAGAAATGAGAAGCTTCTCACTGCATCAGTCAAGGTTAAATTATTTGTTGCCGGATGAAACATATTTATCACTGCAGTTATAATGGAAGGCTCTTACCTATTTGCTTAGCTAAATCCAGGTGGTGACTTTTTTTTTCTTTGGCCAGGCATAGTATATATATCTGGATATGGAAAGTCCACACATTTGCTTAAACAGATCACATGGCTTTGTTTTAACAAGTCATTTGATGTCAACGATGGACTGGTTGACTGTGTCTATCACTGACAGCTGTGCAATCACTGTGTCAGCGCTGAACTAGATGACTCTGTATATAACTGTTACTGCTGAACTGGTTATCACATGGTTTTGTTGATAAAGAAGACATCACTCAGCTGATTAAAAAAAGGAAAGCATTGTGTTCAAAATAACTAAAGTTTAAAAAAAAATATTTTAAAAAGATAACTTTGTTTTCCACTTTTGTTCCTCTGTCACTCTTTATCCATCATCATGTTCTAAGCTAACCAGGGGACATTTGTTGCCACAAGAACACAACCAGGAGAGGACCTGTTTAAAGGAGATTATCTAACCCTCGGGAACCATTTAAAACCAATAGCCCCCGTGACACATGAATGGAACTCTAACCTCTCAGGATCTCCTTTCACAGATTTGGCAATAGTAAGCAATGCCAAGCAGCATCCAGCAAAGCTAACAAGATACTGACGTGTATTAAAAGAAGCATTGTAGCAAGGGATCATAGAGTAATACTTCCACTTTATAAATCATTGCTTCAACCCCATCTTGAGTATGCGGTACAGTTTTGGTCGCTGACTCTCAAGAGGTATATCCTGGAACTGGAGAGAGTTCAGAGAAGGGCTACAAAATGAATTAAAGGGATTAAAGGCCTGAGTTATGAGGACCGCATTCAAAATCTTAACTTATTCACCTTAGAAAAAAAACGATTAGGAGGGGACCTTATTGCAGTCTTCAAAATCATCAATAAGGACCCCAATATTAGGAACAAACTGTTTAATCGCAAAACTGTATTGAGAACACGGGGACACAACAAGAGGTTAGAAGAGAAGGGGTTCAATCTTGGAATTCACAAGCGGTATTTCACTGTGAGAGTAGTGAAAGTTTGGAACTCACTACCACAGACGGTGGTATCTGTGGATGAGTTTCTTCTTTTGCAAAATCTACAGGGATATGGGAAGTGTTAGAGTAAGATAAATATACACACACACACTCACATACATAGGTGGTATTGACCTTTGTCTTTATTCAACCTTATATACTATGTTACTATGTTACAAACCTGTTTGGGATCTTAAGACCCCTTGGCCATTTTTACTTCTACTCCCTTCTCTCTTTCCTTTCTTTCTCCAATTACTTTCCTCTTCCCCTTTTCATCTCTCCTGCTCCCTACCTTACCTTGATCAAAGGTCATAACATTTATATCAACAAGGGTTTACTTGCCTTTTGCCTTTGAATTAGGGCTGGACTCCAATCTTTTACATGCTACGTGTTCTTCTTGCACCCTATTGACCATCATTTGTACTACAGGCAGTCCCCGAGTTACAAACATCCGACTTACATACGACCCCTACTTACAAACGGAGGCTATTACTGTACGGGGTCTCAGCCAAAGCGCAGCATTTCAGTAGTTGTAATGCCACCAAGCTCGTGCTGATGAGGAGTGCCCGCCTTTTTGGGTCTGGTTCATAGTACTGTACGTACATTTCAGGAAGTTGGCTCTTGTTAGACGTGCAGACGAGGGGTGCCCGCCTCTTCTTCCGGGTCACTGTGAGGTTTTAATGCTGTCTGTATCCTCATTAGAAAGATTTAATCTCACTTCCTGTCCTTGAGACAACAGGAAGTGAGAGGAAATCTACCCCTAGGAGGGGAAATTCACTCCTGTAAGGGTTATCACGGGAAAAAGGTGTCTCCACTGCCCAAATTGAATGGAAATGAAACGTCTTAATTTTGCTGATCCCTACTCCCTAGTGGTGCAACACAGTTATTGTGTTATTTCATCACAGCTGCATCATGTTACTGCTCCACCGAAGGCAACCTAGTTAAAATCCAATTTACTGGTGACATATTCTCTAGGTTGTTAATCTTGTTGTGATTTTCCCACCGCAGTGTCTCAGTGGGCATGGAATTACATGGATTACAACTGATTTAATTGTCTGATATACAAATAGCCAGTAGACAGAGCAATCAAGAATATGTCCATTAAATGTGATCAATAATGGATACCAAGGTACACTGTGCAATGTTAATTCAAATTGAAAACAAAGTGTATCAAGGGATGAAAGGCAAAAGGGAAGCAAGGATATGTAAAGCAGAACTGTTGCCAAAAAATAAAAATGAAAAAAACCATAACTCAAAAAGGGTCAAATATGTAAAAAAAAAACAACTTTACTCAGGAGTTGTCCCTCAAGTACTTCTATTACGGCACCAGATGTCCTCAGTCTTCTGGGTTGAATGATGACCAGCATCATTCAACTCATTTTCTCAGAGCCCAAGTAATCATAGGCCCACCCCGAGCCAGTGAAGCAGAAGCTGCACAGTGATGAGCTTTTCCCCATCGCCCTGTCACTCTGCTTTCTGCTGCTATTAGCATGCTCATTGTTAGCACATAAACTGATTGGCTCTTTGTGCTACTTCTTCCCCTCCTGCTCTGAACTCTGCTGCTGTCAACGTCACATTTAGACACTTACACTGCTTGCATTAAAAACAATGTAATGTTGTATTCATTAAAATATAGAGTTGAATTAATTTATGTATTCTATGTCTGCTTAGAGTTCAGAGTTAAACCTAAATTATGGGCACACAAACTTTCCTTTTCATTTCTTTCTCAATAATCATAAAGGCTATAAATCCACTTTTTATGCAATGGACTAGATTTACACAACCAAATATTACCTTGTAAACTAGATTGTCCTCCCACTACAAACAAAAAGCAAGAGTGAGGATTCAAGACCAGTCACCCTGCACAAGGAGAGAAGAGCAGTTGCCGTTGTTCCCTACAGAAACCTCCTGCACACTGGTAAGGTGCAGGAGCTGCTTTATGCTAGAACTGCACACCTGTGGAAGGAATACATGAAGGACACCAAGATTCACGAATACACAAGTAGAAATGTAGACAAACTTTGTTTAGCATCTAGAATCTGGACTGTATATGTAAGATTAGCGTTACAATAATACTTTGAAATAAAAGCTCAGTGAAAATGCAAAGAGTGAAAAAAGAAAAGGCTGCAGGAAGGAAGAAAAGTTGAAAAATGGAAAAGAAAAAGAAAGGGAGGTAGAGAGAAAGGAAGAAAGGGAGGAAGGAAGTAACTGAAAAAAGGAATCAAGTGAGGGAAAGAAGGAACGGGAAGAGGGAAGGAAGGAATCAAGAAAGATAAGGAAAGGAGGAAAGGAAAGAATGATGGAACTAAGTAAGGAAGCAAGGAAAGAAGGGAAGGAAAGGAAAGGAAAGAAGGAAGGAAGGAAAAGAAGGAAGGAAGAAAGTAAAGGAAGCAAGGAAGTAAGTAAGGAAAGGAAGTGAAGGAAAGGAGGAAGTGAAGGTAAGAGGAAAGGAAGGGAGGACATAATGAAAGAAGGGAAAGGAAAGGAAGGAAGAAAAAGAAGGGAGAAAGGACGTCACTAAAAAAAGGAAGCAAGTGAGGAAAAGAAGGAATGGAAGGAGGGAAGGAATCAAGAAAAGGAAAGGAGGAAGGAAGGAAGTGAATGAAGGAAGAAAGAGAAGGAATGAAGGAAAGGAAAGAAGGAGGGAACAAAGTAAGGAAGTGAAGGAAAGAAGGAAGTCAAGGTAAGAGGAAAGGAAGGAAGGAAATAATGAAAGGAAGGGAAAGAAGGGAGGAAGGAAGTAACTGAAAAAAAGGAAGCAAGTGAGGGAAAGAGGAAAGGAAGGAGGGAAAGAAGGAAGGAAAGAAAGAAGGAACGGAAGGAGGGAAGAAAGAAAGAAAGGGAAGAAGAAAGGAGGCAGAAAGTATGGATGATAGGAAATGGTATTTAATAATATGGAATCCATATATAGAGCTCTAAGTACATAATTAGGACACACAGATTCTTTGATAATTAGCAAGCATAGGGCAAATCATACATTGGTAAGCATCTTAAATTGCCATTTCACAAAAACACGTTTATTACATTTAAGCCCTCGACAGGTGAAAGCCGGAGTTTACATATGTGGGTGAGGAGAGAATGAATTACATTACAATTGTTAATTGGTCATATGCAGATCAGGAGTTATAGTTAAGAGAAAATGGCATATAATTAGAATATGAACTGCATCTGCAGAACCTTCTGTGATATTCCCCCATGGAAAGCTTTTTTCCTTTTCGTCTAATGGAAAATTCATACTTTCTTTGTTTAGAGTCTGATTTTATAGCTTGATGATGATCCACACCTGCAAAGCCAGTGGGAAAATTGCAGCACTGAAATGATCAGCGACTAATGCAGAAAATACGATTCAGTAATTGATTTCTTGTTGCAAAGAGCTCAGGAAGTTTCCATCAACTCACAACTGGTTACGAGTTTTTGTTCTTAAAGTGGACCTTTACACTAAAAAATCAAATTTTACCCCTTTATGTATGATGATTAATAACATAGACATGTCAGGTGTAAAAGTATGTGATTGTGAAATACTTACACTTGCAGAGCATTCACATCCAGCTTAGAAAGGGCAAAATGACTTCAGTTTGACAAAGCAATGCACACTGGGATTGCCTTGTCATCAGCAGAGCATTGCTGGGAAATCTCAGCTATAATTTCAGGAGATCTCAGGAAAAGGCAATTTCCTCCCCTAAGATGATGTGCATGGTCACATGTTCTAGTCACATGTCTATCACATGTGCCAGAAATTAAGGAAGTAAAAGGAGAGCTAGTAACCTGACTCCTCCCTGCATAAACTGATGGAGACTGCCTTTCATCAAAGGTGTCACATTCTTTTTAGAAAAGTATCCAGAGAAATGAACACTCTCCGCACCACTTGTTGTCCATGCTACATTCTCTGACAGCTCTCCACTTAACATCTACCCTAGGTTTTCTGGAAGGTCCCTGCCACCAACGGTCTATGCTACATTTCTCTGACAGCTCTTTGCCCACTATCTACCCTAGGTTTTCTAGCAGGTCGCCCCACCTCTGTCCATGCTACATTCTCTGACAGCTCTCCACTCACCATCTACCTTCCGGTTTTTAGCAGGTAACCCTCACCATCGTCCATTCTACATTCTTTGACAGCTCTCTGCTCACCATCTACCCTAGGTTTTCTAGCAGGTCCCCCCCACCAACCCCCCACCACAGCTGTCCACGTTACATTCTCTGACAGCTCTCCGTTCACCATCTACCCCGGGTTTTCTAGCAGGTCCCCCCACCACTTTCCATGCTACATTTTCTGATAGCTCTCCGCTCACCATCTACCCTAGGATTTCTAGCAGGTGCTCCTCCCCACAACTGACCATGCTACATTCTCTGACAGCTCTCCGCTCACCATCTACCCTAGGATTTCTGACATTGTTCATACTACAGCCTGATGTCTGCCCCCCATTTACACCACTCAACACCCTGATCTCTCTGTAATGGCTGTGTTACTGCCAGACTGCATCTAATATATGCTTTTTTTATTTTGCCTATAGCTACATTTTAATTTATATTGGTGTGGCATTGCGTGGCAATACCACTGTGTTATGTGGCCTCAAAGTGACCCAGGATTCTCAGCCATAGAGGCTGAGAGGCTCCAGGAAGAAAGTACATGTACCAGGAGAGAACTGCCTTTTCGGTCCTTTCCTTGTTTTCTGGATCCTAGTTGGGATCCTGGAGCAAGGAGATTTCTTAGAGCTCTGGGTGGGATGAAATCTCCAGTCCTGGGTCCGTGGGTTAGTAGTGACCAGCACCTGATTGTGCACCTGTGCACATCCCTCATGAAGAGTGTGCTGAGATGTGTTCAGGAGTCAGTGGAGGCCAGTGCAGCAGGGAGCTGCAGGTGTGTGAAATCTATGGTGCAGGTTGTCACGTTACTGAGAGTTGTCTGGAGGTAACAGACAGTGGCCCTGAGGATTGAAGCCGGAGCAGCAGTGCTGCAAGAGAAAGTGTTACAGGACTGGGACACTGTGAGAGACAACTCGAGAATTGGTGAGCCCGTATCTGTTATATGCTGCAGCAAGCTATTTTTTGTGTTGGACTTCTTGATTGTCTACCTTTTGGAAAGAAAAAATAAAGACTTTGTTAATGGAAAAACGCTGTGCGAGTGCTCTGTGAGCTTCCCAACATTACAATTGGTTTAAGTTTTCATTATATTTAGTAAGTTCCTCAGCTGCCAAACAATAGCCTTCTTTTACCTACTTCGGCAATGTATCAGTAGATAAGGATGTTAGCTCTAAGGTGGAGCGATTATTATTATTGTTCTAAGATTTAATCTTTTTTTTTCTTATGATAGTTTTAAAAAAAAGTTGTTATTGAAGTCAGCAGGCAGATATTGAATTTGTTGTATAAAGCCATGAAACATCTGAAAGCATCAGCAAATTAAAGTTTAAATAATAGTTCTAGAAGACATTAAGAAGTAGCGAGGTAGGTTACTTTAGCATTAAACAGCATTAAAGAGGGGATTAGGACTATTTAAATCATCCTGGCTTAATTTAAATTACAATAAGCTTAAAGAATAATAATAAAAAAAATAGGAAATGTATTATGTGTCTGGTTCCTGTCTTTCTCCTAGGGTTCTTAAAAATAAATAAATTAGAGACCGAAACATTGCAAATGCTGGATTATGAATTTAACCTAAAGTAGAAAAACAGAATCACACAAGTTTAAGTAATAAAATGGTTTAATAGGAGTTCATCCAACCATGTGTTTGGTTGGGTACAGTCAGGAATCAGACAATCAGCGATGGGTTGGTCCCAGTTGGCTTAACCCTGTGGGGGGTATTTCCTCAGTGCCGTGATTCCTGGTTCTTTCTTGGGTTCTACAACTTTCCAGCTGAGGCAGATTCCTCTCCTGTGTCCACACACACAAGCACCAGTATTCCTTTTATGCCAGTAAATAAATGGAAATGGCCAACACACCACCGCATCAGTGGGTGCAGCACATTTCATGATTGATCAAGTTCACTTTGTAAAGTCAACTAGTTCCACTTTCAAGTAGCTTGTTGTAGAGTGTATTAGCTCATGGGCACTATTCTTTACTTGGATTAACCTTGATGATTTCAGTTATAATCCTTCTGCCTTGAAATAACATAGTACGATAGTAACATAGTATTTGAGGTTGAATAAAGACACAGGTCCATCAAGTCCAACCTATTGCGTGTATGCATGTGCTGTGCATAATATTACCCTATCAAACTTTTTTCAATAATGATTCCAGAACAAATATAAATTATCCAGCAAATAATTTCTTTTAATTTTTGCCGAAGCACTTACAGCCATCTTGTTTCTTAACAGCTGGCACACACAGCTTACTGGCACACACATGGGTGATTCCATGGGACCCTGCACGGGAAAGAAGCCAACCTAAGGCCCCGTTCACACCAGGGCGGGTTTGACCGCATGGGTTAGGCCATGCTGAACTGCCGGCATGAACAATCCCATACATTGCTATGCAACCATGAGGCTCCGCACTATCTGAACTGCCTGCCGCCCGAATTGCTCCCCGAACCTTTTTTTCTGCGCTGATCAGCGCGGGTTTCCATATAGACTTCAATGGAACCGCTCTGATCAGTGCGTTTTGGGGCGTTTTTAATTGTGTTTCAGCGCTGAAATGCAATTAAAAATGCCCAAAACCGCCCTTTTAAAATTCACACGGAACCGCCCTGGTGGGGGCCTACAGGATATCAGCACCAGTGCAGAGGGGACAGCTGATTTTGCAGGAAACTAAAACATTTAATCATCAAAGAGCATCATCCATTGTAAGTGATTTTTTAATCAGCATTTGAAAACCTTTTTACTTTAATATGATTCGATTTTCCCCTTGCTCTGTCTCCACCCTAGGAACCTCCTGCTTTTGGTTTGATCCAAGCAACCAACTAGACAATGGAATTCTGAACAGTTTGCACAAAGAAAGGGCAGATGGAAAGGAAGGAAAGAAGTAAATGAGAGAGGGACAAAATCAGGAAAGGATGGAGGGAGTAAAGAGGGAAGGAAGGAAAGGAGAAAGAAAGGAAGGATGGAAGGAAGTAAGGGAGAGGGGGAAGGAAGGAAGGAAGAGATTTAGATACATTTGTATAAGTAATGAATTAAAAAAAGATAGATAGATAGATAGATAGATAGATAGATAGATAGATAGATAGATAGATAGATATACAGTGAACACAACAAGGAAAAGAACAAAATAGAGTAAAGCAAATCAGAATACATATACATCAAGATATTATCATATTAGGATAGGCATACTGGCCATTTTTATCTAAAGTGGATTTTTCTTTTAATTCCATACATCTGCCGAGAATACAGGTTCTGTAAAATAGTTGATGATCTTTGGGCTGGCTGTATTCTTGACAAAGTGTAACATTCTCTGTACAACACAACAAATTTCAGAAAGAGAGCATCTCTCTCTCTCTTTCTGAAATATCTTGCTAATAGAAGACAGAACAGTGGTGTCTGTGGGAGTTTTTTCTGCCTGAATGAAGCAGACATCCGCCATTGTCCCTGATGCGCTTCATGAAATTCTCTCTAGCCTTTACAGGCTAGATGTTTTTCCATAGATGGTGATATTTTCGAAATGCCTTAAAATAAAGCTAAGTGCATTCATATGGATCCCTCAGAGTAAGTCAGCAGTGTACCCTGCCTCGACACTTTCATTATATCACTTGTGGTAGCCGTTGTCCTTTCATGGTCTTTACGCCTTTCACAGCCAACACCACTGGGAAAATGTAACAAGAAGATTTCAAGCACATTTCAGGCGTTCAGATAATACGTTTATTAATATAACCAGGAAACAGAATGAGACTAAAGGGAAAAGTTAAAGAGAAACTGCTGTACAAGTTAGAAATAAGTGTAACTTGTCTATTTCTTTACTTGTTTTTGCTTTGGTTTTAGAATAACAACAATCCTTCCTGTGGAAAAAAAGAAACACATGCAAAAAAATATAGTCTTTACAAAGCCTTTGTACCTGTAATACTATACCTAGCCGTTTGGGTGCTTCTGCGCATGTGCGTGGTCCTGTCTTCCACATTTGCGAGAAACATGCGCATGCAACTGAATATACGCGCAAAGACACACAGGATATGACGCAACTCCCCTTGATAGATGGCTCTATTTAAACCTGCCTGTTCTATGGATCATTGCTGAATGGTCTTTCAGTTTGTGTGTGTGCGTTCCTGTGATTTAGCCTGTTCCTGTGTTCTGCTGCCTTGACCCGGATCTCTGTTGACTACTCCTGATTGCTGCCTGCCCCTGACCTCTGCTTGTTCCTGGACTATTCTTCTGCCTGCCATTCTTGTACTTCGCTGCCTGATTGGCGTTGACCCTGGCCTGCCTGACCTCGTACTGCTCATGCAGTGTTCTTCGCTGTCCTTCTGGCTGCATCCTTGCCTGCTTCCTTGGAGACCAGCTTCTGGACTTAGACAGGCACATTGCCCTACATCCTCTGGCACCGGTGCTGCTCTCTGTCCTCTGACTCCTTGTGTCCACTCTCTGGGGTGTGGGACAAGAGTTGCAAAGGAGGCCTCCTCAACTTCTCGATCCTCTACCAGGTACGTGATAGTACCACTAATAGCCAGGCTCATGTGGAAGGATTAAAAAAATTGGAGGCTTTGTGTCATTATATACCAACATCTTCATGCCTTTGGCAAGCAGTGACCCTGTACCTACAGGGTCAAAACTGAAGGAAGATATAACTGTAAAAGAAAAGGTCAATATACTTACTGTCATGTACCTTGGCGGAGTCTGAGGTGATGAGGGTGGCCTCCCTTGCAGGTCCAGTCCCAGAATGGCAGAACAGGTGTGTGGGGACACGGAGTGGCACGAGTGCCGGATGATGTCACCGTGGCAGGCAAGGTTAGTTTCTGCAATGCCAAGGAGTTGGCATGTGCAAAGTCAATAACAAGCCAGGGTCACAAGAACACAGAGTAGCGAGAACAGTGAAACAAGTTAGGTCGATAATGGATGAATAATCAATTTACAGGATCTCAGGAACACAGGAAGGCTATCAAGCACTGGAGGATATGATGTCACAGCCTTAAACAGCCCATTTGGCCCCACAGCCCATAATGAGCACATGCACGTTTGCGCAAACGCCAAGGAGAGTGCACACAAACGCACGCAGACTTTCACAGAGACACACAGCCGTTCACAATTCTATGAGCTAAACTGTGCCCACGCACATGCATTCCCGAAACTTACCTTTCTGTGTAATGAAACAATCCCACCATGATGCTTTTTGGCTCTTACAATTACTCGACTCTTCAAGTGGGTGGAATACCTTCTCCTGCTACACGCTGTGGTTCCTCCGACTGCCTTGTATGCCTTGCAGTAACATACCAGGCCAAAGGGAGGAACCATAGCAAGGAGCACTTGGGGGAGCAAGCAGTCACTCACCCGGAAGTGTGAAATGCCTGCAACAGATGGAGAGCAGCGAAACAGCAGTATTTCAACACACAGGCTGCTAAAAAGAGAAGAATATTACCCCTATTACTGGGATATTTTCTTTTAGTTCTGACCTTTTGGTGACAAGGTCACTTTAAGACAACCTTCAACTCAAAACTAAATTAAAACTTTTGGCTATAGTTGGTCTTTTTTTTAAAAACATTATAGAAAATCATAGAGCAGACAGACATAATTGTGCAGACAGAATATTGAATTACAAAATAGGATATATCAATTTCATACAGTAAAATAGGACAAGTGACCCTTTACATCTATGTGAAACATTTTTGCAAGGTTGACCAAAACTTGAGCATTAAGACCTTTGCACAGTTGACCAAACCTTAAGAATATTAAGACCACTTACCTTTCATGCAAAAAGGCTCAGAAAAAGTAAGTATTTATGTGCTTTAGTTACCATATTTATGTTTTACAACAAGGCTGATAATATTTAGGATTTTGTCACACTATCAGCATTGAGCTGTGCTGGGTACACTGAAAAAAGAAGACATATAACATTTTGCATGATGCAGCATGATGCCATACATCACAAATAACTGAAGTGCAGGGTCGAAGCATTCTGTTAAAGAATAAGTGCATTTTAAACAAAGTGCACTTAGTCTTTCTGTCCCCCTCTCCCTCTGTAGATGCATGCTTATCAGGAACCAACACCCATGGCCCCCTGTGTTTGTTGACATCCTGTGTGTTCTTGTTGACATCCCGTGCCACAAGTTCTGACTGCATCTGCACAGTAGAGCCTCATAGAGGTCTATGGTACAGGTTTCCCAGACAAAGGAGAATGAGTGTCATAGAAGTATAAGGGTCACTATTCGCAGGCGGGCCAGCAGAGAAAGGGTTTACATTGTGGGATGTAAACAACCCTCTCCTGCAGTTTAGATGCTGGTCTCACCCCTCCCATCTCCATTCCGCTATTGGTCCTCAAGGTACTCATCACAGCCATAGACCAAAAGAGAAGCAGAGGAGGTGGGGGCAGCGGGATCAGGCCCTCAACCACCAGAAATTTGCATACACAATGCCCTGTAATATGGAGCTCCACAGTTAAAGTGAGCTGAGGTGCAGGCATCTAGAGGTACATGCTATGCAGTACCAGTGGTGCTTTACAAAGTTTTGTTGGACATCAGGGCAACTATGAGAATAACTGAAAAAACAATCAATCTGTATAAGGCCACCACATTCTGCATTTCATATTGTTAACAAGTACTTTTTTCCTGAGACACAATATCATTGCACTACATACTTTGCCTTCTGTGTTCACTGCCGCCCACACTGCTGATCCTATTACAAATGGTCAGCTATGTTCACAAGCTGCAGACAAGTGGGCAAAGTTTGCCTCAGATGGTCATTGTTCTCTATGAGTCAGTGTAAAGCAGACATCACACCATTCGCTTGCAGCTTGCGAACATTGCCTGACAGGTTTACCAGTGCAGAAGTGATGGAAGATCCAAGTTCTGCACCCAGGCTATACTGTGCACCGACCCTACTCCATTAGCTACTAAGTATCCATTTATAAAAGGCAGACCATGTATGTTTAAAGCCCAACTCTGGGTTGGAAAAAACCCCTGCAGTGGGGAGCCCCCGCAAGGGTTAAATGCATGTTAACTCTAGGTGTAGAGGTTGTACTACTTACCGTATACCTCCCTCCAGCAGGCTCTGGCACTTGCCTCTTCTCCCTGATGCTTTAGGCTGTCCCTCTGTGTCATTGTGTACAATGTATATATGGTGGAGGCAGGCTTTCTACCACAGCTGGAAGCACCTTAGCGAAGAAACTTCAGGGGACCGGTAGCACAGATGGAGGGAGCCTGCAGGAGCAAGGAATTAGGTAAATATTACTTTTTTTTCCGTGTACCCAGAGTTGGGATTTAATGCATGGGCTGCATTTTGTTTTGAAATTACAGCTGACCTTTAAAAGAGAACTGCAGAAAATATAGCTAAAAAGAATGGCAGTAAATATGTGTAAATTGTTAATTACACTTACCTCCATGCTGTCCAAGACATGGCTCTTTGAAATATATGTGGGAAGCACAGCAGTACATTTGGCTCAATGATTCCTTTCATGTGCTTTCTACTTATACCCTGATAATTTTTAAATGAAATTAGTCACAGCAATAGAATCCAGTGTGGCTGCCACTTGCAGCAACTAATTCTGCTGTTAAAGGAGAACTATAATAACCTTCACTCTACCGATGCAATGTCCATGAGGTTTTCCTCCATGCTTACATCTTCTTGTCAGCTTCTTCCCGTCTTCTTCTCTGAGTTCAGGCTCTTTGGCCATCTTTATTAGCCCGAGCAGGATGTTGTAAGTTACTACCATGTATGTGCACAGGAGTTAATTCATCTCAACACCCATAAGATGCCAACAATTGTACACTGAGCTGCACATGCATGTAAAGAGTTTGTGATGTGAAAGGTAATAATCCTTTATTGCAGAGCAGACATAGTATGTCTCTTCTGTAGCCCAGGAAATTTCAGGGGAAAAAAAATCACAGATGGGTACCTGTCAATGTGCAGCAAAGGCCATACATTTGCAGAAGATGTCTGACTTTACAAGCTGGAATGGGATCAGCTGTAAAGCTAACAGTTGAGAAACTGGGCGTGGGGATGATTATTGGGCATTTGTTTTCTTCTGCTTCAGCAGATGCAGAGGAGAAAGCTGCTTGGTCAAGATGCTGCTGAAGATGAGGAGTGGGGTTAGGACACTTATAGGAGAGGTTCAAGCCAAACTCAGAGTAGCACCATGCTGACCCTCTACCCAGCCTATGTGCTCTAAGGTAAGCACCGAAACCCGTTGTCAGACTCCTTAACTCCCCCCCCCCCTTCCATTGCTTGAGGCTGCAGATGTTGCAACAGATGCAGATGGAGAATTTTGTTGAGAAGAAGGAGGTGGAAAGTGAGGGAGAAAGAGCAGAGAGGGACTTTTCCCCAGAAACATTGAGGTGCTGCACCCACCAAGCTCTTTGGTGCACAGTCATTGTATCATGCATATCATGAATGTGGTACTCGCTGGTATTCTTACCAGTGCTGTTACCCTACAGGCAGAGGCTGTAGACCAAACGGCGCTGTCAGCAGCAGATGCAGTAAAGAGATGTCCACGCTCAATGGCTCTTTCAATTTGCTGCCTATTCAAATGCTTGCGTAATATCATGAGGCTAGACAAGTTCTAGCGAACACATATTCAAATATTAATTTGGAATATTTTGGGAATAACCAGGGATACGGGGATGTGAAAGGGTTAGTGGAAAGTGGGATTGTGGTTTTGAAGTGTTTTTGTGAACTCTGCGTTGACTCCTTATTACATTTGTATAGTCATTTTTATAGGCATGATACTACAAAAAAAGAAACTCACAAGCTATATTATCAAAACATTGTGCCAGTGGCCAATTTGTACAAAGTTGAGGACTTTTTTTTTTTTAAAGGAGTACAATTTCCTATAGCTTATGGATCTGTTGTGGCTGCTACTCCCCCTGGTCAATTCAGGCCTTTTACTGCTAGATAAAAAGAATCGATGTTGCATCCCAACCTAATAAAACTTATTTTCAAGTTATAATGGGCCAAATTGCTGTCGAGATCCACCAGCTGCATGAGTGACAGCGGGCTCTGCCTATCTAGAGGCAGAGCCAGCTGTACCCGCCACCTCCCCCGTCCGTTCCTCCAGTCAGCGCTGGGGGATCGGAGCGGGGAGGGGGGGTGGAATCCCTGCAGGGAATGGTGACTGACAGTCACTGCTCTCTGCAAGGACATGATCGAGAAGTGAGCGAGCGACGTTATGTGTTTGCTCACTTCCCGCTCTATTGAGGCGACGTGGGACAGTTTCATTGTTACACAACGGCTCAAACTATGAATATGAGTGATTTTCACTCATCTCATAGTTCTCCTTTAAGTAAAAACATCTTCAACGTGAGATGAACTGGCTTGATTTCCTTGACATTACAAAATCATGTTCATATACACATGACAGGAAATATATGAGCCAGTTTCTATATGTACACCACTAATGGTTATCATTGAAGTGGAAAGAATAAGGAATTACAAAGAAAAAGTAGCATTGAGATATGCGCTGGCAATGAGACTTCACGTACCTGATTATTAATGTCATTTATGACTAAGACTCACAGGTGTATCTATAGGCCTATATGTCAAAAAACCAATTACAACTTATAAACTGCCTCACTTCTTCTTTCAGCCACAGCCTTGGGAATCACCGCTAATATTCAAGAGCAATCAATAACAGTTTAGGACTATTATTTGCTTGTCAACGATCCAGCAGACTTTCACAGGATTACCATAAACCTACTGTGAGCACTGATTACTAGTGAGGGTTATTCCTCTCAGGATAGCAAGCTACTAGTGCTGACATGAAGTCATGTCATACGCAGAAAGTTTAGAGTGTAAGTGATTCCCCGAACTGGCAAACTTAAAGAAGTATTAAATGCTCAAACTTTTTTCACTAATTAATCCAGATCAAACAAATATACAGTACATTGCCTAGCAAAGGATTTCTTTACATTTTTCTTTACATTTTCCCCCAAGAACCTATAGCTATCATGTTTCCAAACAGCTGGCTCCAACTTTCTCAGCTCAGCTCCCCTGAACTTCCTGTCCAGTGCAAGATCACAAGGGACAGAGCAGTCTCCAGCAGCTGTCCATCTACTAGCTTGGAGAAGGGAAGAAGGATGAATGGGGAGCAGAGAGGAAGGGAGCGGCTTGTTTTGCTGTGTCTGTGTGTTTGTGGAATGCCAGATAAAGATGTCACCAACACTCCAATCCAGAGATTCACGTTAGTGCAAATCCATTTTATTGACACAAGTCATACAGACAAGCGCTTTCGGGGCCGCACAGGGTCCCCTTCATCAGGCTCAATGTTGTCATCGTCATTATTTAGCCTTATGAAGGGGACCCGGTGCAGCCCCGAAAGTGCTTGTCTGTATGAAGAGCCACACTAAAACAGGATATCAGGACCAGTGCTCAGGGGATCAGCTGATTCTGCTGCAAACTCAAAAGTTTAAACATCAAGGAGATGCATTAACTGTAAGTGATTTAATTAGGATTTGAAATAGCTTAAAAGGAGAACTATGAGATGAGTGATTTCCACTCACCCTCAAAATTCTAAGCCGACCAGTGACAATGAGACTGTCACAGGTCGGCTCAGTAGATCGGGAGGTGAGGGAACACATACCGGGTTCCCTCACCTCTCGATCCTGTCACGGCTCTCTGCCGTGACAGGGGGAGGGGCTGGATTCCCCTCTCCCCGCTCCGATCTGCCAGCGCTGACTTGCGGAATGGACGGTGGGAGGGGGCGGGTACAGCTGGCTCTGCCTCTAGATAGGCAGAGCCAGCTGTCACTCACGCAGCTGTGCGGATCCCGTCATCTACGTCGGGATCCGCTCCAGGTGCGGCGTCTCAGTATACCGCGAGTTGTAGCTCGCGGTATACTGAGCTTAGGATAATGGGAGGACGCTAGTTTGTGTCCTCCCGTTACCCTAAGGAGAACTATGGGGAAAAACACTGACCCCATAGTTCTCCTTTAAAAACATTTTGACTTTACTGTCACTTTAAAGAAAACCTGTTGTGCATCAAATACATACATTTCTATTTTACTACCTGTTGGTCCCGCCATTAGAGCCATGTTTTAATGCTCCCTCTAACAGGCCATTGGAAGCTGGTTCCCTTTTAAGTTGTTTTAGGACTCAATAATGACACAAGAAATCCCAAGACTCAGGAACTTTTAAGACTCGAGTTTTCAGAACGTATCAAATTGTTAAAAAAGTATTTTTTTTTCTTTGTCAGTTTGTCAGTTAAGTGATGTATGACTGGCAAAGGCTTTTATGGTTCCTGTGCTAAGGGAGGAGGCAGGATCCGTGATGTCACTCCTTTGTCTTACTGATCTCTAGAAAGATTTACTTAGAACGTTGCCACTGTTGTGTCTATAATCCCCTGGAAAACATTGCTGACAGCCATTAACACTTCCTGGAACCGGAATAAGGCAAACAAAATGTGCTCACGAATGTCATGGAATCTCCTGATGGACTAGTCACTGCTGATTCATATCCATACAGAAGCTTTCCATAATGATGGGGGGAAAAATTCACTTACGTCAAAAAACTGTACAAACATAGTAATATACCAAAATAAATAAATATATAGCGTGTATATACTGTATATATGTATATATATATATATATTTTTTTTTTAGAAATACATTTATTCATAAGGCATTTATATATTTTAAAGTTAGGGTAGTAATAAGCTCTCAAACTCTTATTCAATAATGAGTCCACATCAAAGAAATATACATTGCTCAGCAAAAAAAAACGGTCAGCTGAATCTATCTCTCTCTGCTCGGCTTTCCTGGACTTCCTGTCCAGTGCACGATCATAAGGGACAAAGCATTATCCAGCAGCTGTCCATCTACTGGTTTGGAGAAGTTAGAAAAGGAAGAGGGAGCTACAGTGAATAGAAGGTTGGGTTGGCTTGCTGTGCCTGTGTGTTTGTATAGAAACACAGTTTACTAGCACACACAAGGGTGGCTCTATAGGAGCCAGCAAGGGAAAGGAGCCACACTAAAACAGGATATCTCAATACAAATTGGTAAACTAAACAGGAGTGAGCTAGCTTGGAGCGGTGGCTACTGTACAATATACACAGGGACCATGGGGAATACAAGCTGCCATCCTCCAGAAGGAAGGACAGTGTCAGCACCAATTCAGAGATGATTTGAGGATCTACAGCCGAGTGAAGCACAAATAAGATACATTTTAGTAAATAGTTAAGGTACCTGAATGCATTTTTAAGATTAAACTCCAGAGTTTAGTGTCACTTCAAGACCATTTAAAGAGGGAAAGAGGGGATTGGTTCCAGTAGAGGGACAGTTGGGAACCATGATACCTGAGTCTGTTGCACTTACTGCAATTACTTTTGCACGATATTCTAATTATTCGAGTTTCACCTGTATGCAGATCAGGAGTGCTGACTTCACTATGACTTTCCTCACTGCATGCTTGCTCCAGGTAAGAGACCCAGCTATATAGAGCCAAGCTGCTCTTATTTTCTGAGGGCAACAACAATGGTAGCCCTCAAATTTGGCAAAGAACAGGTTTTTTCAAATTAAAACTGAAGCCAATTTATTATATTTTTATTTTTAGAGTAAGGGAGGGTTATAGCCCATCAACTTTTTTGCCATCTGCTTCCTACAAGGGAAATGTCCCTTCACTTCCTATCCAATAGCCACAACAGGAATGGAGAGGAAATCCCTCCAAATAGAGGGAAATCGCTGGAGGCCAACAGGATCACCAGGACTAGTCTCCCATTGGAAGATTTCCTATCTAATCCTGTTCTGATGGCAACCCAAAATTTGGGATTTTCTTTCACTTCCACTTTCAGTGATAAAAGTCACCAGGACAAATAGAGAGGGTGAATCTTCCAAATGGGGACACTGACATCAATAAAAACCTTACAGGTGATCTAATCCCTCTCCACTCTATCTAACGCTAAAAAAAAGTTTGGCTTTAGCTGCACATTGAATAAGCCAGGTCCACTCAAAGCTCACTTCTTGACTTCCTATCTGAAATACTGTTTATTTATCCAAAAACTGCACTTGCTACTTGATCTGATGAAGAGGGGATACCCCTTGAAACGCGGTAGAAAGACTAATGCTCGGGAGCACAATCTGATTTTTGTATACGAAAGGTTGTTCTGAAATGCTTTATAACAGACACTGCTTGTGAGTACATTTTATGCAGTTTTTATTTGGATAAATAAACAGTATTTCACAAGGAGAAGGCGCTGTTCTTTTGTTCTTTTCTTGCTTCCCAACCTGTTTTGGAACAGCAGCTCCCTCTGTGCATTCATATTGGTGTCCATCTTTGAATATTCCCTCCATGTGATGTTAAGAGACCCTCCACCAAGCGCTGACAAATTGGAAAATATTTTTTTTTTACCGTGATAACTTGGCAGGAGCCTGAGATGACAAGGGAGGCCTCTCTTGCTGCTCTTTTCCAGGCACCTCTGATGGTGAGACATGGTGTAGGGACAGAAGAGGGGCACAAGTGCATGCAGAAAATAGAACTGCTTATGACACAAGGACCAATGACACAAGCGACTGGATGCGGAGATTAGAAGGTGAAACCTCCTCTGTACAATGATGCTGACAGGAGATGGACAGCACTGATCTAAAGGGCCATATCAGAGTGAGGAAAAAGCTGTGTCAGTAACTTGTGGACAGCGTTGTGCAGAACCCGCAGGCAGAAGCAAGGTCAAGGACAGGCCGGGTCATCAACTAGCGGACAGAACAGGAGAGGTCAGGGGATGAGCCAAGGTCACTGAGGCAGGAGGCAAGTAGCAGAGTCAAGGTTCAGGCCGGGTCAATAACGGAATGGCAATTTCCAAGCTGAAGCAGATACATGGAACCCAGAGACGGGATGAAGATCTCTCAGCATTTAAGCTATTTAAGCGCAAACTTAAATAGGCCGTTTAGTGCCATGGCGCACAAGCACTTCTCTGTCCATGCTCAGAGCTCTTAGCAACCAGTGGCTTACTGGCATCACTCTTTGCCAGGAGCTGAGAGGGTCATTCTACCTGGGGTCCTGCCCAGCTCCTGGCAACCAGTGACATGAATGAGCTGGGTAGGACGCCAGACAGAGCCGGAGCCAGCTAGTTCCTGTGCACTACCAGCACCCCTATCCCACCTCCATGGTCTCCGCCTCCTCCCGGTAATATGCACCACCAGAACCCCCACCCATACCGTGCACTGCCAGCACCCAACCAACGCTCCTCAGTAGAATGCACTCCTCCCCTACCTCAGATGGTGAAAAGTGTAGAGAAACCACAGGCTAGCTCCATTGTTTTGTTTGACTCCTATTTTCTGGGCGAATTCTCTGAAATCCACAAGGAGAGGCTCCTGGTGGCAAAGCCTATATGATCATATCAAGGCTGCTGACGTGAACCTGACCTGGCTGCAGGTCAAATCAAAGGGTGAGAACCATCAACAGTGGAAGTCTTTCACTTCGGCCCTATGCTCCTCAATGGAGCAGGATATATAACTAACCATATCAGGAACAAGCATGAACCTGCAAGGCATGCTAAGAGGGTACAATGGCCACACACACCTCCTGATTTTTGGGGACCACATAAACACTAAAGAACGTGTTCCTCCAACTGGATTACAGTTTTAAAGTATCAGTTTAGATGCAAACCAGGCCTTGCGGAATTTCTTTTTTTAATTGAAAACGTCAAACCTAATAAATGTCAGCAGTGTATGATACCGTGAGATTGGCTCACTGAATATAGCTAGAAGTGAACTCCTTGTTGGAACTGATGAAAGTGTAGGAAGCTGAAGCCCTGAGCAAACAAAGAAACAGGAAAATCTCAAAAGGAAGCAGGCTACGTCACAGGGCAGCGATTCCCAAGCCTCTTGGATCTACTGCTTCAGCTGCGGAGTTCTGATCAGCCACTTCAAATGAAAATATTCCATTTATTAGGTAAGATATCCCACAAATGGATACATTTTTTATTCGGCGATGAATACTAGAAACCACCAAACCTGATATCTTTTATGATTTGTGTTGTCCCATGCATGACGTAGACAAGGATTGGGGGGGATTAGAAGACTTGACAGCAGACTTTGCAGTTTTCAGCAATGCCTGATGTGCCTAGGGGGACTTCTGCCAGGTTTAGGAGGTACTTCAGAGTGTTCATCTTTAGAGCTGCCAACCTAAATAAAAGAATTACCAGGGATATTTTGATGCTGAGCTTTAATATTGACCAATCATGCATGATATTGTCACTACAGACCAATGTGAAACTCAGAAACATAGAGGAGTGACAACCAAAGAACAAGTTCATCAAGTCTGCACTTTTTTCTTTTTCTATTTGTTTTTTATTTGTATTTATTTGCTTTGGTTTTATTTTAATTTTTTTCCTGAGTATAGACTTATGTTTATCCCAAGCATGCACTTACTGTTGATCGACTCACAGCCTCTGCTGGAAGTCTTTTCCATACACCCACCACTTTTTCAGCAAAATACTTTCCAAGATTAGTTTTGAACTTTCCTCCTGTATGTTTCAGGTCTTGCTCCTGTATTGCTAATCTCAGCTTCATACTGAAAATACGTCCCTCCTGAACCTTACTCATACCCTTAATGTATTTCAAGGTCTTAATCATGTCTCCCCTTTCCTTTGTTTCCTCAATGATGTACATAAAAGGCTACACTAGCCTTCTGCATTTAAAAGAACCTAATGCAGGAGGCCCATGTGAATGTAGCCTTTTATGTACAGTATTGAGTTATTTAAATTATCTGGGAGGTATAAACAAAAGTAAATCTTGCCAGATCAAGATCTATTGCGTTTACACATGTTTACAAGTGTTTACATGCATTTAGGCATGTTCGGAGTATCTAATTTGCCACTGGAAACACAGAATTCTATTTTCTCCAAACACAGCTAAGCTAAATGCACCTAAAAACATGTAAATGCACAATGTGAAGTATACAATTTCAAAAACATTTTACTCATTTATATGTGTTTAGAAAGTTCCTATAAATGCATGTTTGATAATGAGAATGAAGCCTTAAGTTCCTGCAGTCTTCCCTGATTTATCCCTCAGACGTTTCACCATTATTGTTGCCCGTCTCTGGACTTGTTCTATCTTATCAATATTTTTTCGTAAGTGAAGTCTCCAGAACTGGACACAGAATTCTAAATGAGGTCCAACTAAAGATATATATATAGGGGAATTAAGACCTCCTTCCTCCTGCTGGTGATTCCTCTAGTGATAACTCAAGATCTATATATAGAGGAATCAGGACCTCCTTTTCAGAAACACGATGGTTGTAAGTGTTTGGTCAAAAAAAAGTAAAGAAATCCTTTGCTGGGCAATGTATATTTGTTTGATCCGGATTTATTATTAAAAAATAGTTTTGCCAATCCCTCCATTGGCTCCCACTTGCCCAACAAATAAAATTAGAAAATACTAACAATAACATACAAAGCCATTAGCTATGTCACCAACCTCATCTCAAAATATAACCCTAACTGTCCTCTCCACTCCTTTTAAGGCCTCTTCATCTCTAGCTCCCTCATCACCTCCCCCCATGCTCATCTCCAGGACTTCTCCAGGGTATCCCCCATCCTTTGGAACGCTCTACCCCAATATATATGCTTATTTCCTACTCAGTCCATCTTTAGATGATCCTAGAAAACCCATCTCTTCAGGAAAGCCTGTCCCACCTCACCATAATAATTGTCCTTTTACTTCTTTCATGAACTCATCCATCACAATTATTACCTTTTGTATCACTTGCTCCCCCTGCTAGATTGTAAGCTCTCATGAGCAGGGTCCCCCTTACCCTCTGTGAAATTGCATAGTAACTGTACTGTCTCCCTTCATTTTGTAAAGCACTGGGCAAACTGTTGGCACTATATACTGTACATTGTAAATATTAATAATAGTTTAACAGTTTTTTTAAAAACTCCTGGCTATGTGTCAATTGAATTGATTGTTATTTTGTTTGTTTTGTAGGGTGTTTATTCCTGTTGCTGCATCACAGCCAGCAGTGTTCATTCTCGTGCCATGCAAATGCGGAGTGTAAAGTGGAGAAAGGGATTCAAGGATGTTACTGCAGTACAGGATACACAGGAGACGGCATTAAATTCTGTGAAGGTAGAGGAAAAATGTTTTTACTTTACTTTTTTTTAGCTTTCATGTCCACACTGGGGTACATAAACTATATGGGCAAACATCTGTAGACACCTGACCATCACACCTATACAGTATATGTTTGTGGGTTCGAAATTATGGTCATGAATATGGAGTTCACCCTTCCCCCCATGTTAACAGCTATAATGGCCTCCACTTTTCTGGGAAGACTTTCCATAAGATCTTGCAGTGTGTCAGTGGAAACCTGTGCCTGTTCAGCCCAGAGAGCATTGGTGAGGTCAGGCACTAACATTGGTTAGAAAGACCTGTCTTGTAATTGGCATTTCATTGCCTTCCAAGGTTGTTAAGTAGGGTTAAGGTCAGGGCTCTATGCAGGCCCAGGGCTGACAGGAAGAAGGTTGAATGATGCTGATGATCTACTGTACATCAGTAGATATGGTGGTACCTCTGGCTCTGGTTCTGTCTGGCATCCCTCCCAGCTCACTGACATCACTAGTTGCCAGGAGCTGGGACACACACCAGCAAGAGTGTTCCACTCAGCTTCTGGCAACCAGTGATGTCAGTGAGCTGGTGGTGACACTAGTCAGAGAATTCTAGGTTGCTAAGAGCCCCCAAGTGACCCAACTGGCTAGTAAGACATCTATATTGTGGGAGAGAAAACCTTGCACCATAATTACAAATTAGCATCGCTTTTTTGACAGCAGAGTGAGGAGAGGAAGCCCTATGTACACTCCAAGTATCCTTGGTCAAAGTTTACACAGGGTTAAGGACGCTCTCCCCACCCCCATGTGACAGAGCCTGGTGATTGTCCACTAAGTCTTAAGCTCAAGGACTGTTTTTTCATTGACTAAGGTACAGCAATTTTGTAAATACAGTAATTGAGTAACGTTCTATATTGTGACATGTCAGAAATTTATTTATGCAGATTTATAAAGTTTGTAAAAAGTTCCCTTTAAAGATCTGACAATCCTCCTACCGCGACGGCAATCCTAATCCAGCCTGCTATATGAGGACTCTACCTGCGGCAAGAGTAAGAAGCAGGAGTAGGTGGAGGCCCCGCAGCCTGCTGTGAGGGACCGAGGGAAGGTGAATAGAAAACATTAGTACATATGCATGCCTCACAGCAACAGTATAACCCGCGGTTCAGCCATTGTAGCGGCTTGTTATGAAGCAAGACTCCTGCGTGTCGCTTTCTTTCTTAGGAATCGTGCCTGTTCATTGTAGGCAATTATTCTGAGATATAACAATAAGGGAAAATACAAAGTGAGGGTTAGACTAACTACCAACCAGGCTTTGCAGCATGATCCGCCAAATGTTGTAAACATTTATTTTTTGACAACAGAAAACATAAATATTTGTGCTTTGTTGTACCTAACGGGAACAAAAGAAAATGAAAAAACGTATTTCAAAAAACAACATGGCTCTCACGATAATCTGTATGCAGGTGCAAGGAAAGGGGAGTTTAAAACCTAGAAAGATAATTACGTGGGTGTTTGTTCTGGATCTGGGAAAGTTGGTAATATACAAAAAAAAAGTATCTCAGATTCCTCTGAACTTTGACAGATCAAAGTGCAAATCCAACTAAAACGTTTTTTTTGTTGTGTTGGATTGAATAGGATGAGGTTGGAAACCTTGAAGAACCTCAGCCATTAGGAAAGATTAAAGTATATAGCCATTTTTTGGGGGATGGAGGAGAGTAAGGAAGGGTTACAACCTTTATATGTGTATTATTACCTGTCTGTGTCTCGTTGGGGGGATGGCAGGACAGATGACAGGCGTGCCTTTTACACCCTTCAGATCTATGTGGACTGTTGTGATCGGTGACCGAACGCACAATAACACACCGTATTTCCCACATCAGCATGTGTCGCTTGCCACTGTAACTCAGCAGACAAAAATAAATAGTTAGCAAGATAAGGATTGTCACACCGCTGCAAAACTCCATTCCCAATTCCAAACAGCTCTGGGAACTCCAGGTGCAGACCATATAAGCCCATCTCTGCTCCGTTAGCACTCCAAAAGAGCAACAAATCATCGCATCTCACACAAGTCCATGTTGCAGTCCCCACCTAAGCACCGCCCCGCTAATGCATTTCACCTTTCAATGTTTAGTAGTAGATATCTCTATGACTATGCCTTGACAGGTGAAACAGATTAGAAGGGCGTGTTTAGGCAAATACTGCAACATGGACTCATACAGACTAAATAAAGCACCACCCCACCAACGTCTTTCACCTGTCAAAGCTTAGTCACATGACCAAGCCTTGGTCATGTGACTCTATGACCAAGCCTTGACCAATCTCTATGACCAAGCCTTGAAAATTGAAATGCTGTAGAGGGGTGGTGCTTAGGCAGGGACTTCAACATGGGCTTGGATGGACTAAATAAAGTACTGCCCCTCCAACACAGTTCACCTGTCAAGCCTTAGTCGTAGACCTCTATGACTAAGCCTTGACAGGTGAAACACATTACAAGGGTGATGCTTTGGTAGGGGTCGCAAGATGGACTCATATGGACTAAATAAAGTACCTTCGTTCTAACACATTTCACTTGTCAAAGCTTATTTGTAGAGATCTCTACGACTAAGCCTTGAAAGGGGGAATGCATTAGAATGGCATACTTATGTGGGGACTGCAATATGGACTTGTAAGTACTAAATAAAGCACCACTCCTCCAAAACGTTTCATCTGTCAAGGCTCAGTCATACAGATCTCTACCACTAAGCCTTGAAAGGTTAAATGCATTAGTGGGGTGGTGCCTAATGAGGACTGAAACATGGGCTTGTATGGACTAAATAAAGCACCTCCATTCAAAAGCATTTCACCTGTCAAGGCTTAATCATAGACCTCTACGACTAAGCCCTGACAGATAAAACACCTTAGAAGAGTGATGCTAAGGCACGGGCTGCAACATGTCAAGGTCTCTACAGCTAAACCTTGACAAGTAAAACACATTAGAGGGGTGTTGCTTAGGTGGGGGATGCAAGATGAACTTGTGTGGACTAAATAAAAGCACCTCACCTGCAACACATTTCACCTCAAGGCTCAGTCTACAACTAAGCCTTGATAGGTGAAACTCATTAGAGGGGCAGTGCTTAGGCAGGGACTGCAGCATAGACTCCCATGGACTAAATAAAAATGTAGTAATCGAACCACAAAGCACACTATATGCGTTCTGGTACCCTGTGGCGTCGGATGCATTGGGGTGCCATTTTAAATGAATGTAAAATGCATCTTTTACTGCACTGTAAAGTAACACAAAAAGGTATGAAGGGAGCCTAAAGGTACAATATTTGGACTTTCAAAGTTCAGCCCATTTCTAGAGTTTCTTGGATAGAATTAGCAGGCGACTGAACAGTTTACTTGTCGCCTGAAGTCATTCTTTGACTTAGAATTTGCTAGTCAATAAGAAACATACGTTTTGAAAAGCTGTTCAGTTCCCGTGAGCTTTTGTTTCTTTTGTCTCTGATGATTTCATGCTCCCCTTTGGTGGAGAAGGAGATTTGGATAATTATAGCCACTAGAAAAGGGAATACAAGGCCCCTGCATGAAAAGGAAAGAAGAAGTGAGATGGCAATGCATGTTGACACCAGCTGTAGCAGACATGTCAGGCTATCCAGGGCGACAGCACTGACAAAATCAACCGCGATAACAGCTATGATCAAAAAAAAAAAAAAAAACAATTACACAATAAAACCCTGCAGACAAAAAG